>NC_056735.1:216625994-216773494 GCF_019279795.1 Protopterus annectens
ATAGGTGCAGGTAAATTGGGCCTCCACTAATAAAGACGTTCCAAGATAAAATACTGGTAGGCATCAAACCACAGCAGATTAAAACATAAAAACTTTACTCACAAGAATAAATAGGTAAGCGCTTTTGCAGTCAAAGCTGCTTCATCAGACAATGATTAATTCCATGCACTGATTTTTAAGCCCATTTTACCCAGTCATAGTCTCATTTCAATTAATAACATTTCAATTACCCAATTCACTTAAAGTAACAGTTCAAAGTTATTATATAGCAAAAACCACATAAAAAAACAAAACATATTCATCTATGTATAGCTCTAATAGTTAATATAGGTTTAAAAGACATTGTATCATTCAGTCCCTTCCCCATTGCTGCACACATTCACTACCAGTATTTTATCTTGGATTCACAATTATATATTTTGAGATAAAACTTGCATTTTTCAACTCATAAGAGTTTGCCATATGATGTGAATCTGAGTTCACCTCTCACTGCATACTAAAACTATGCTTTGATTAATCTATTTATTGGTTTCTAAAAAAGGAGCTCTTATTTCATTATGCATTTTCTTGATTATTTTAATTACTCATTTCCCAAGCATGTGCTCCTTCTAACAGTGGGTCAGATATAAACAACTTAATGTCTGGAAAGGCTTCAGATTTCTGATGATCTTCGGAGCTCTTTGGTCATACAAATCAAAGAAAATATAACAGACATACAGATCATCATCATCCTCACCATCGATCCCCTTTTTCTAAGTTTTAGGCAGGGCTGGGGTATCACATCTGCTGTTGCCAGCACTCTTGATTCAAAGCCACTCTTTCATCTTCTTTGACCATTATGTCCAGCTGCCGTATGTCTTTAGTCATGTGATTCATCCATCTATTTGTTTAACATTCTCATGTTCTCTTCCCTGCTTCCCATGTCTCCCAAATCTGGTGTATCAAATCACCTTCTGCTTTCCTAGACATGTAAATTAGACTCTGTAATCTGCTCTTCTTGGCCTTCTCTGCACCCATGTCATTGTCAGCTTCTGCGCCAATGTCTTTATTGTGTGCATCATGCTTCTCATCTAAGGCACCTCATCTCCATTAGCTATAGCTCCCCCTGGTGTTCTACCTTCCCTGGCCAGGTTTCTCTGCCATGCAGAATGATTAGTCATGCCACTTAATTTCCAGCGTCTTTGGTATTCTTCTGTCACATATGACCCTAAAATGTTGTGCCATTTGGCTGTAATACCTCTGATTCTATTGCTCTCCTCATTCATGTCTCCATGATACATAAAGCTGTAACCTGTAACACAATTTCCCCCTTCTATCACACTTCCTGGCTTTTTCTGATTTTCCCCATTTGCCACCAAGACCATTAGCTTGTCAGTATTTGATTTCATTCAATGTGCATTTTGCATTTCAGTCTCCCTATCATTGGCTGAAGTTCCTATCATGAATCTGCTTGTACTTCCATTTAGAGTGCATAACAGTAGCTTTGTTGATCTGTCCCCTCTGGTCTATTTGCTGTTGCATTCTATCACCAGTATGAACAGCAGTTGTCTCAGAGCTGAACCCTAATGTGCAAACACTCCTACTGGGAACAGCTCTCTGAGAATGAGCATTGTTTGTAGTTGTGTCATTGGGTCCTTGTATATAGCCTGCACTAATTTTGCCAGTGTTTCTCGACATCAAACCATCACAGGAGTGTCCAAATCTTCTTTCTTGAGACCTTGTCTTACATTCTGTCAAAGTCAAGGAATACCCAGTCAGACATATTTTTTTACCTCTAGCTTATTCTCCCTAATTCTGCCATTCCATACACTGGATTGATTGCACTGCATCCTTATCTAAATCTGAAGTTCTCATCTCCCATCTTGCTCTCCACTACTCTCTATATTCATTTATCAGTCACCCTCTCTAGCACATTCATGCAGTTTAGCAGGATTTTGATGTATGTGTACTGCCCACGTGAATATTCCTTTTATTTTTGCACACTAATTCTAGAATTCTTATTCTCTGATTACCTAGGAAATGCCCCTCTCTCCATACCTTGACAAGTAAACTCAGAAGCTGTCTCCCAGTGTACTAACCATCTTGATCTTATCTGCAGTGACATCATCTGAACATGCCACTGTCCTTGACTTTGACTCATTTAGTACATTTTGTGCTACTTCTTCAGTGCTAGCTTCAGTTCTACTTGTTTGAATCATGTCAGTGTTGATTACATAATATTTGTCACCACATATTTACAATATCATTTTCAAAGCTGCTTGTCCCTCTTTGTTTCTGTACTGCCTCCAACACTATAATTCACAATTTGGAGAAAACAGCAGGGGAATGCTACAACAAGTTTTATTTATTTTATTTATTTAACATTTGTTAACCGGGAAAGTCTGACTTGGAACTTAAATTTTCAGTGGAGGCCCAGGGAAAAACACTCCAGATGCATGTCTTTGTAACGCGGGAGGAAACTGGAGCATCCAGAGGAAACCCACATGAAAACAGGGAGGACATGCAGATTCCACACAGTTCGTTCTTGTATTGGCATGGTGATTAAAGTGTTTCTTTCACAAACACAAATTACAGAGTTTGACTGACACCTTTGAGGAAAATTGGCTAGGCTTAAAATGGCCTGTAAGGGCAGCTAGCCTAGTACTTACATATGAGCAAAGGAGGGAAGACCCCCCCCCCCGTAAAGCCTTGTTTCTATGTAAGTTTTTACACATCTGCAGCACTACAAGTACTACAGTCACTTTATATGGATAGGCACCTTATGGTCCCCATGTTTACATAGTATTGCTCCTATAATCTTATCTTTTAGGATGGGATCTCTAGTTCAAATCTCTAGTGAGAGTAGAGGTTTTCCTTTGATAGTTAGTTGAGGCTGGGTTCCCCTGAAGGATCAGAGTGTCTCTTTTTGGTAGGTCAGTTTCTGTAGGTGTGTTGGCTATATTTAGTTCTACCAGAGGTACGTCAAGCATAGCAATGCATAGCACTAATAATCCTACTGGTTAACCAGTGCATCAACCTTGTCTTCAACAGATGACAACCTTTACATCCTTGTTTTAGAACACACAAATTTCACTTCTTCCTCTGTCTCAATTTAGTTGCAGTGCTGTGATTTATTTTACACTCGCGATACCACATACAGTAAAAATTATTGTCTCCATTCTAATTTATTAACTTATTAGTTTATTGAAGGCATTCAATCTAGTACCATCAATGAAAACACTGTTCTGCTGAATGCAGTGTTATCACATTAAGTAATATTATGTGGTTGCAGCTTATTACTGTTGCATTGATATTTATTTCTAGCTATATCTCAAGTAATACTGCACTGTTATCCTAAATAATTCCATTAATTTTGCACCAATCTCATTTACAGATATTAGGTAGATATAAACCGAACCAACTTATTATCCTACTTACTGATTTCACTTAACTCATCATTAGAGCTGTTGCATTACTCCTTTTTTGATTTTTGCATTGTTACAGCAATTACAACTATGGCTGTACAGTTCTGGAGTAGAAAGTATTGGATTACCCGGTCTAATATACACCAGCTGCTTGTGCTGACTGCTCTATTGTTGCTGCATTGTAGCTATTTACTTTACAATCATTGTACCTGGAACCATTCGTTTAGACTATCTGCAGCCATTAGTCTGCAGTTACTGCACCTGTATCCATTAGGTTAGACTATCTGTTCATCATTACTGCTAGTCTTATGCAGGAACCAAATTAACCTATTATTCATTTGTTGATTATACTAATATTGCTTTTGCTAATTGCTGTTATTGCATTGCTGCTTATATTGATTATTTCACTGTTATTGTAACTAAAACTATTGCAGTCAGTTACTGCATTTGTAAATATGGGTGAGACTATCTGATTTAAATTAACAGCCTGCTACTGATTACTTTATTGTTGCTACATTTTGCTGTCATGTTTATGTATTTGCACTTGCGAATACCACCATTATCACATTTTGTCTGCAGAATGTTCTAGTTATGCTATCCATATTTGCTCATATTTTAGCATCCTTTAGTCACAACCTACATTATCACCGTTTTCCAGTCTAAGCCATTATTCCCTTCTGTCATACAGCAAAAGCAGATTATTAAGCTATCCTGTTTTCTAAAACCTGTTGTCCACACTGTCCATTAAGGGACTTCAATCAGATCTAGTCACTTCTGTAGCTATCCTAATAGCACTACGCATTTTGAGAAGGTGTAGCAATTGCATCATGCTTACCAAAACTTCTTTATTGCTACATCATAATGGTTCAATATGTGATGTATCAACATTCATTGAAACTGGAGGCTACCAGCCCAGCCCAATAATATTCAATACACGAGCATGCGCGCATGCACACACACACACACACACACACACACACACACACACACACACACACACACACACAGATACCTATAGCACAGAGAAGCTCCCTTAGCTTAAACTGAGACTGTTAACAAAACAGTGCATAAACATCCCAAAATAGGGCTAACAAACTGCACCCATTAGTTAACAGACCAACTTGACCTCCTTCACCCCACATCCCATAGGTAGTGCACATATCTCTAAGATCCACAGATATACAGAATCAAAGTCCTTAACAACAATCCATGGTAATGTTTTCGTAATAGTTGACTTTATTTTCAGGAATACAGACATCACACTTTACCCTCTGGATAGGATTAGGGTGAAGGTTCCCTTTCTTTCTGGAGCCAGGACATGGGACATAATAATGGCTCTTAGACCCTTCTGCTTTGACAGATATGATTATGACCTAGTGATGGTCCACATGAGAATGAAATACCTTAGGTGCCTATCCCCAAAAAATGCAGAAGGGCATTTGTTCTTGATATATATATATATATATATATATATATATATATATGCATGTATGTATCAGAGACAGAAAAGACACTTACCTTGTATAATATTTTGATCCAGAGTGATGCTGAGATTCAGCAAGATAAATGGTTTTAATGTTTAGCTGAGTAACTGGTTTCACATTAGTTTACAAAGTCCAGTGAACATGTGGGAGAAACAGCAAAAATGTAGGTTCTGTAATAAAGAATTTTAAACAGTTGCACATCTTCTTGCTGGGTGTAATGCACTCATGGCAGAGGGCCTGTACATTGAAGGCACAATCATGTGGCATGACCATTGCACTGGGCATTTTGCAAACACTACAATATAGGACTAACTGAGAACCACTGGAAACATGATCCACAAAATATTAGAGAGAATGATGAAGTGCACATCACATGGGATCACCCATTATCGACAGTTCAAAAAAATAGAAACAGGAAAACCAGATATACTAGTCCATGAAAAGAAGACAAAAGTAATATTAAGTAGTAAAATTGCTACACCAGTGTTTTATGCAAAGAGAGCACAAAGTCATAAAATATCAGGTTTTACAGGCAGAAATGAGAGCAATGTGGAAGAAAGATACTCAAGCGCAGTTCCAATATTAAAAAGGGTGGGGAGTCTAATAGAAGATAATTCACAGTCACTCTTAATTATGGTGCCAAGGCATGTAACTCAATATGAATTGTAGAAGGAATCAGTTCTGGACACATTGCAGGTCCTGTGAAGAGCTCTTTTTGTTAACATCAAAGACTGAAACAATACTAATTTCATAGACTTTAATTATAACCTGATTTAGGAATAGAGCTCATTCTTGTCATGGTATTAGAAACCTAAAAGACTTGAAAAAATTAAACCAAGAGTGCTCACAGAGACATGGCCTCATAGTAATTAGCATACACTTTCTGTTTCTAGGTTTAAAACCTACTGGTAATTAAAGGGAAATACCAATATTTGTCAAGGATATCAATCACCACCTTTCACATGATTCATTGGGACCCAAAACCTGAATTCTTAGAAGTCCGTATCACTCAAAATATGACTAGTCACTGCTTTGCAACTAGATATTTAATACCTTGCTTGTCTCCTACTAACTCCAACAGACATCTTAATGCCTTAGCCAGAATCCCCATAATACCAAAAACTTCATAATGCTCCTTTCCACCAAGTTTGGTTATAATGAGACTCAGTAACTTTTGACTAGTTTTTGCAACAGTTGCTGGTAAGATCTTATTATTCTAAGCTATGATAATGACTGTTGGTCACATCTTATTTCAACAGGTCCTGATACCAGTGGTGATCATATCCTGTTAGGCTGTAACAACAATTGCTGGAGCCACTTGCTATTATATTTATCTGTCATGACAGTTTCTGAGCCAATATGTTGGATTCTTGAATCACTTGTGTTCACATCTTAAGGTATTAAGCCATGATAATGACCACTGTTGCTATTCAGTTTTTGAAAAATTGTTTTAGGTTGGTCAAGATTTTAGCTGTTATAGCAGCTGGTGGAGATTAGAACTCTTAGTCCTTTTAAGCAATAAATGAAAATGTCTTCTGTATGTTGTTTTTTTTTTCTAAATAGTTTTTTAAGAAAAATAAAAAAAAACATACTTCAGATCCTCAATGGTTTAAATTTTACGGAAGTATGAGTGTCTTAGACATCAGATTTCATTTCACACTGAGCTGATCGAAGGAAAGACACTGAGGAAACTCGGAGCTATAATATATAACATTAGATATCCTGTTTTTTGTTTATTTTGTTCTTTCTTTGTTATTTATAGCACTTTGTGTACTGTGTATTTTTCTAGCTAGTTTCACCATGTGTGAGGTATTAACTGGAAATTGTCCACTTTTATTAAGCATCTGTTGGGTTGTTTGTTTCTGATAACTTGTTGCAGTTAAGCTCTTTTTTCTAGAGGCTCCTTTAGCTGTTTAAAACTTTCATTTAAAGACTCACTGCTGCTTTTCAGCTGTGAGAAACATTTCTGCAGTTTGTTTCCCACCCTAACTCCCTGTTGGTATAGTGTTTTTATAGTTGGTGGCTTTGCAGTTGCCCGCCCCTAGTGTAAATTTGATCTGGAACCCTCCTCCCAGTGTAGTGTCATTACCTCATTCTACCCAGTACAGGGAGAACATTTGAGAAGGCCAATCAGCTTAGTTTCTGCTACTCCTTTCTCTCTTTCCTTTCTCTCTTTTCACTTAAAAAAATAATTCTGCTTTTACTGTATTTGTGTTTCTTCCTACTTTATTTTGCTTTTGCGTCATCTTAAAATTACTCAGTTGTATTTATTACTGCTTGGTGTAACTCATTCTAAGCCTTTTAGTTTAAGCACTTGGGCTTCAGGCCAGTTGTTTTACATTAAGAAGGTTTGTGGTCTGCACTGTAGTGGCAGAACAGGTAGCTTACATCCTTCTAAGTTGGGAACTGCTGATTGAGGGCTCAGTGTCTGTTATTCTAAAAGTGTATTAATTCTGGTTTAAGCACTTGGGCTTCAGGCCAGTTATTTTACATTAAGAGGGTTCATGGTCTGCACTCTTGTGGGAGGAGAGGCTGGACTCTGCCCTTCTGAGCTGGGAATTTCTGGTTAAAGGCTTATAGTGCCTGCATATTTGAACTGCTTCTTACTGAAATTGGTACACCTTGTTTGCTGTAGCATAGACTAGATCCAGGCCTGCTGAATCTAGCTTTGTTTGTATAACTTGAGCACTAATCCAGGCATTCTTTAAAGTATTCAATTGTATTTATTACTGCTTGGTAGTAATTTGATTAAAGTGTAGCTATCATTCTAAGTCTTTGGGATAAGCACTTGGGCTTCAGACCAGTTGTTTTACATTAGGAATGTTTGTGACCTGCACTGTGGTGGCAGGACAGGTAGCTTACATCCTTCTAAGTTAGGAACTGCTGATTGAGGGCTCAGTGTCTGTTATTCTAAAAGTGTATTAGTTCTGGTTTAAGCACTTGGGATTCAGGCCAGTTATTTTACATTAAGAAGGTTCGTGGTCTGCACTCTTGTGGGAGGAGAGGCTGGACTCTGCCCTTCTGAGCTGGGAATTTTTGGTTAAAGGCTTATAGTGCCTGCATATTAGAACTGTTTCTTACTGAAATTGGTACACCTTGTTTGCTGTAGCATAGACTAGATCCAGGCCTGCTGAATCTAGCTTTGTTTGTATGCTTGTTGTTTGTTTACTTGCTATTTCCCTGAAATGCTAATTCAACCTAAAACATGGCTTTCCAGTGCTTCTGTGGATCCCTAGTGATATCTGCATTGCTTACTGTACTTATTTCTTTGTTTCACTTGAAAGAAAGTTACTGTTTGTCATTTTTGCATTTAAGTTACCTGTAACACATTGCATTTAAGTTACCTGGCACTTGCTCACTAAGTCAGCACTAAAAAATTAAAAGCACTACACCCTCACAAACTCCCCTTGAGTACCTTGTTCCCCATTGGCCCTTTTTTCAATTATAAAGGAATTCCCAATACTATTCTAGCATGTCCAAAGGTCAGTTGTCAGTCTCCTCTCCGGTCCAGCTGGTGAATCTGGGAATCTTGAGGCAATGTTACAACTGCCTCATGTACACAGACAACCTTCTCCTCCCAACAAATTCCAACACATGTGAGAGATGCAACCATATAGCCAAACTGGAGGCTAAGCTCTCTCAACTCAGTACTGGCGTAACCAGTCAGGAAAAGAAGGAAACCACACTCACTACAATTCCAGTCTCACATAGACCTACCACGACAGCAAACCAAACACATAAACACACAAAAACATACTCGGAGGCTCTAAATAAAAATCTGCCTAAGCAGCAGAGACCTCCAAAGCAGACACCCAAGCAACCGCTACCCCAAAACAAAACAAGTGCAACACATAGCTCACAAAGCCAGTGTGCCAAACAGTCACAGCCCTTAAGGCTAAACAACACACCTGATACACTTGTAATAGATGACTCTATCATCAGGCACACTGACGTCCCGCTCACCAGGCTGAACAAGGAGAAGGTCACGATGAGCTCCCTGTCAGGTGCTAGGATCCGCCACATAACACAAGCACTCAGGTCACTCCAAGGCAAGTATAAATATGACTCAGTCATTGTCCATGCTGGTGTGAATGACCTGAGACATACCTCCTTGGACTACATGAAAAGAGACATAGATGAGCTCTCTGAGCATGTAGCCCAGGCCGGTATGACCCTGACCTTGAGTAGCATCTTACCCTCACCAGGAATGATGCCACAATATGAAGACAAGATGATCAATTTCAAAAATTGGCTTAAGTATTGGTGTCATTCAAAGGGGATACAATACCTGTCAGCCTGGGATGACATGCTCGACAAGCCATGATGCTTCGCTAGGGATGGCTTGCACCTGTCATCCCTGGACTTTCGGATATTGGCAAAGGTTCTTGCTACCCCCATAGTGCCTTTTTTAGGCAAGGCTCAAAAGACAAACCCACCTCCCTAGGTATCACAAGGGATTAGAAACTAAGAGTAATGCTACTCAACGCCAGAAGTCTAAACCTCAAGATGCACGCACTCGAAACTCTCCTTAGCATGGAGAACATCGATATCTGTGCAGTAACAGAAACCTGGTTCAAGGCTCCCAAGAGCACCCCAGCACTACCAGGTTATACCTCATACCATGCTTTTCGGCCCCAAAACTTGGACTGAACCGCAAAAGGAGGGGGGAGTATCAATATTTGTCAAAGATACCCACACCTCCAGGTTGGTGGCACAGCACGAAGCATCAGAGACTATCCATGTGTAACTAACAGTGGGTAAAACTGCCTTCCAGTTTATAGCCTGCTACAGACCACCCTCCCAAACCCAGGAACCCCACTCAGCCTTCCTGAGAACACTGGAAAATATGAAGGTCTCTCCAAACACCATTATAGTGGGCGACTTCAACTACCCAAACATAGACTGGGAGCATTACTCTAGCTCCAACACCCTAGCCCAAAGGTTCCTAGAATTTATAAACTCAAATGCTATGGAGCAACTTGTTACCACTCCCACAAGAGGGGAAAACATACTGGACCTTATCATCACCAACATGGGGACTCTATGCTCCAGACCAAAAGTGTATCCGTCACTGGTAAGATCAGACCATAAACTAATCTCACTGGATATTTACATCCCGACCCCACCCCCTGCCCAGAAAACCACAGTGAAAAACTTCTCTAAAGCAAATTTCACACTCCTCAAAACCGAGGTGGAATCCTTCAAAGCCCCTGGGCCTGTGGAAAATATGGCCCAGACCACAGAATCCTTTATAAACACATTCTATGAACACCTTCAGGAATGCATGGATCATGCAATCCCAAATAAAACCAAGACCCAATCCTCCAAAGGCAGACGTCCTGTCTGGTGGACCCCAGCCATAAACAAACTATACAATAGAAGGAGGAAGTTACTACATGATAGAGCAAAATCCCAAAAAGGGAAGGCATCTGTGATCAGTATTAGCAAAAAACTATGGGCACTCATAAAATCGTCTAAGGCCACCTTCGAGAGAAAAATTGCACAGGACACTAAGGATAATCTCAAGGCTTTCTTTAGTTATGTTAGGATCCTGGGTGGGAATTCCCAGATATGCTCAGAATTAGTCCAAAAAGACAAAAAATACACAGAACCAATAGACATTGCCAACATCCTAGCTGACAGGTTCAGCGCAAACTTCTCCACCCCTCCCCACCAAAAGGGCAAATATCTATCCCGGCAGAGTGCTGCCCCCCCTGACATCTCAGATGCTCAGGTAAGAGCCGCCCTCTCCAAAGCAAAAAACACAGCATCAATGGGAACAGACGCTGTCCCAGGCTGCGTCCTACATGAACTCCAAGAAGAGCTAAACCCAAATATAAAACTACTGTTCAATCTCAGCCTTACTACAGGATATGTACCCAAAGAGTGGCGTACAGCAACAGTGGTCCCTCTCCACAAAGGTGGTGCCTCAACGGATCCTGGAAACTATCGCCCCATAAGCCTGACTAGCTTGGTCTGCAAAGTTATGGAAAGGATCATCATGGACCTCATAAAGAAAGATATTGGGGACCTACAGACACTGGATCCTACCCAGTTCGGCTTTGTTAAGGGCAGATCCTGCCTCTTAAACCAGGTTGATTTCTTTGAAACAGTCACGAAGGCCATTGACCGAGGGGAAGGTGGTCCACACAGCCTACCTGGACCTCGCAAAAGCCTTCGATACAATACCTCACTCAGGCATTATAGATAAGCTCACCAGCTTAAATATAAACCCCTATGTCACTAGATGGGTTGCAAACTGGCTCAAGGACAGAACCCACATGGTTAGAATTGCTGGAGCCATGCCAGACTCCAAACCAGTTACAAGTGGCATCCCACAAGGCTCAGTCCTGGGACCTCTCTTGTTCGGTATATATTTCTCGGAGGTACAGGCCAACACGGAAGGACTGTGGCTGACCAGGTTCGCAGATGACTGCAAACTGGGCGCCATAATCGACTCTCCAGCCGACACAAGCATCCTCCAAAAGGGCCTCATAGAAACAGACAACTGGTGCCAGAGCCATGGCCTCAGGCTAAATGCCAAAAAGTGTATAGTCATCCTCTTTGGCAAAAACAAAGTGCCCACAAATTACCACAAAGGTGGTAATCCATTAAGTACAGAAGAAGTAATTAGGGACCTGGGGACCCAAGTTGATAGCAATCTCTCATTTGACAACCACATGGCCAAAGTGGTTAGAAAAACATTTTACATAGCCCACCTAATCATGAAGGGATTCACATCTAGATCAGGGGAGGTCATCGTGCCTCTTTACTCATCCCTCATCAGGCCCATAATTGAGTACAATGCCCCTTTTTGGATGTACCTTACCAGACACCTGCAGCAACTGGAAAGACCCCAAAAGTACCTCACCAAGAGGATCAAATTGCTCAAACAGATGCCATATGCTGCCCCGGTTAAAGAAACTCCAGCTCTACTCAGTTGCATACCACCTGCTCAGAGGTGATCTGTGCCTGACGTATAAAGCCATGTCCAACTCGGAATTAATGGACATGCTGCACCTCAGAAAATCCAAATCCCATCGAGCTACGCGCTCGAGAGACTTGAACCTCAGCACTGAAATAAATAGGATATGCTGGAGGGACAGATTCATAACCCAGAGGCTCCCTTCACTCTGGAATAAAATCCCAGTCCAGGTTAGGCAGAGTCCCTCGTTGACTCTGTTCAAGAGGAATCTTGATGAGTGGATGGGAGATCGTATGTTTACCCCAGGTATCACTTCTATGTCACTGTTAGACAGAGGCACAATATACTAACCTCGAAAAAGAGCATAGCAAAATTAATTTAAAATGGGTGGCGAAAACCAAACACACTCTGGCTAGGCTTATAAATGCCCTAGGGCAGATAGCCTAATATGAACCTATGAACCTAGATCTTATTAGAGCATGTCTTCAGAGGCATATCTTCTTTCATTCGTCTTTTGTTCTGATTTGATGTGAAACGCTATGGTTGTTGCTGGCTGGCAGTAAGTATAAATTATGTTATTGGTTAATGGATCAGTATTAAGTGCTGTTTTCCATGCATTGTTAGGATATTGCCTTTTATTCATTCAGCATGTAGTAGCCCTTGTTGATTGGCTGTTACTAGCAATGCAGCCATCAGCCTACGGGATTTCTTAGTTCTGATAATTATCTGGATGTCGACCTTCCAATTATTTATTTATTTATTTTACATTTGTTGACCGGGAGAGCCCAACTGGATTACAAGTCCATTTTCAGTGGAGGCCCGGGGAGAAAAGCTCCAAGAAAACAATTTTTTCAAAACATAGTTTTAAGGACAGACATTTGACATGCAATTTCCATAGAAGAGACTTTGACATACATATTAACTAACAGATAGGATACATTTGTTCTCTACAATATAATATTAAATTTTAGAAGATATTTCTAAGTTTAGGATTCCTGTGATAGATTTAGTATCAGAGTAAAAGCAGAGAGATGTAGAATAAGGCTCTGAGAGAGCATATGATACTTGCTATAGTTAAGAAGGATAACAAATTGATTTACTATATGCCTTCACCTGGTTTTAGTTGAGAAGGATACCAAATTGATTTACCATATGTCTTCTCCTGGTTTTAGTTGCTTATGGAAAGCACAGCATTGCTGGGGTAGTTTTCCCTAACTCCTGGAGAGATGGGATGAGCAGTAGATTAACAGTCCTAAGTGGGTACAGTACAATGATTGGTTGGCTAAGCAGAGTTACTTAAGCTAGGTGAAGTGTTCTAATGAGACATTAGCCATGGGGGGATACAGGAGCACAGTTGATTATTCTAAAAGTGATGTTTAACAAGTTTCTTGAACTGTGATGGGGATTTGCTGTCAGTTATGTGGGCAGGAAGGGAGTTCCAGGTTTTTGCTATACAGTGGCTGTAGACAGACTTACCAGCTTCATTGCTATATTTGGCTACTTTGAGGAGGTTTTGTGTGCTAGACCTCAAGGGCCTGGCGGTTGTATAGGGTTGCAAAAGATTTTGTAGGGCTGGGGTGTTATCAGAGTTATGTATTATTTTGTGGGTGAGTGATAGTTGATTGAGTTGAAGTAGTACTGGTAGTTCTAGCCAACTGAGTTTTTTTAGGCATTCACAGTGATGTGTTCTGATGGGAGAGGTTGTAGCGAATTCAGCTATCTTATTATAACAACTATCAAGTTTGTTTAGGTCGGATTTGCGGAGATTTTCAAGCATGGGGTAGGCATAAAGTAGGGTAAATAGTAGGTGAGTCCTCGCTATTGTAGTTTTGGAGTTGTCAGAGAGGAATTTTTTATTGCGATACAGTAAGCCAAGTTTTTTATGTACTTTTTTTATGGTTATAGAAATATGTAAGTCAAATCTAAGGTGATTATCTATTTCAACCCCTAAGAGTTTGGTATGATTTATGGGGGTGATTGTGGTCTTGTTAAAGGAGGAGATGAAAGAATCAGTGGAAGGTGTGGCTCTGTGGGAGCTAAAGTGCACTAGTTTTGTTTTACTTGGGTTTAGAATGACCCTTTGGCTTGTAATCCAAGTTTCTGCTAGGGAAAAGCATTCTTGTGTTAGGAAGTGAAAGATGTCAATTGATTTGGCTGTGCATATTATGGTGGTATCATCTGCATATTGCATTACTGAGGCTTTAGAAATACTGTTTGAGAGCTGATTGAAGAGGGTAAAAAGAAGTGGTCCCAGGATGGAGCCTTGGGGTACTCCTAGGGAGACTGGAAAGGAGGGGGAGAATTGGTTTTGCCACATAACAGCTTGTTTCCTACCCTCTACGTAGTTTTTGAGCCAGGAGATGGCAGGGGTGATTAGGTTTGCTAGTGAAAGAAGGAGTTTATTGTGGTTAACCATATCAAATGCTTTGGATAAGTCAAGGAGGGCGGCAGATACAAGGAGTTCATTGTTTCTGTGAGTATTGAAAATGTTGGTGAATTCTGTTAGTATGGTGATGGTGCTACAAAAGTGTCTAAAGCCATGTTGTTGTGTTGCTATTAGATTATTTTCTAGGAGATATTTCATTAGTTGCTTGTGCATTACCCTCTCTAAAATTTTAGATAAAGGGGAAGTATGGCTATAGGGCAGTAGTTATTGAGTTCCAGGTTCCCCCTTTATGTAGAGGGATGGTATGTGATATTTTCCATAGCTTGGGTACTATAAACTTGGAGATGGATCTGTTAATTAGAATGGAAACAGGATATGATACGGCTTCTGCAGCCAGGAGGAGGTTTTCAGTGGGTAATTTATTTGTGGCTAGAGACGTTGGTTTGAACTTGCGTAGTAGTTTTTCAATGGATTTGTTTGGTTCTGGGTGGAAGCTGAACTTGGTGTAATTGTTAGTTGGGGGTGGGGGGTGGATTTGCAGGAGTGAGGATGTTGTCATAGGGTTGGTTGTTTGCAAGGGTCTAGATAGTTTCTGTAAATTATTTATTAAATTGAGTGGGTATGTCTTCTTGGTTGTTATTTATTTTGGGGGTTGGGGTAGTTGTTTTACCTGTTTGTAGAATAGAGTTAATTGCTGGCCAAAATTTTTGTGGGTTGTTCTTTGCTTATCTTGTAACTTTTGGTAGTAAGATGTTTTGTCTGTTTTGGTAAGTTTTTTGGCTTTGTTACGTAGTGAAATGCATATTTGTTTGTTCATTTGGGATTTACTTTTGAGGAAGTTGGTCCAGGCCTTGTTTCTTTTTTTGAGGAGGGATTTTGTGTCTGGGGTTAACCAGTGGGTATACTGGCATGATGGTTAAGGGTGTTTATGAAGGTAGTATTGAAATATAGTACAGCTTCATCAAGAGTTTTTTTACGGGGGTCCAGTTGCACATTTTTAGGTCTTTTATAAAGCTGGAGTGGTTAAAGAGTTTTTTGTTTCTAATTAAGCGCATAGATATTTGGGTCAGTTGTGGTGATTTTGACCTTAGTAAGAATGTGGTTTGGTGGTCACTCAGGGTGTCTGGTAGACACCCTGCTAGGGATATCAGTGATGGGTGGGATATGAGTATCCAGTCTAGAGTGGACTGGTGTTTGGTTCTCTTGTCTGTTCTTGTGGGTTAGGCCATGTAGGTTAATATGGGAGAGTGGGTTATGACTGGAACAGTTTTGCCAGTCAGTATTAAGGTCTCCTAATACTATGCTTTCCTGGGGGAGGGAGTTAGATATCCATTCTAGGAGTTTTTCTGTAAGGGGGATATTGTTGCCTGGAGGGATGTAGCATCCTATGATGTTGATGTGTTTACTATCATTAAGTTTTAGTTTTGTTAGAGTGAGTTCAACTTTATCGAGGTCTGGGGTTGTTATGTCTACTTTCTCAAGGATGAGGTGAGATTTATACACTATAGCAACACCCCCCCCCCTTTTTTACCTATTCTGTAACTACGAATTATATTGTAACCTGGTGGAGTGATTTCATTGTTGTGGTTGCCTGGTTTAAGCCAAGTCTCTGTTATTATGACTATCTCAGCTTGATAAAAGGAGAGTAGCGCATGAAGGTCATGGACTTTGTTTAGTATACTTATGACATTTAAATAGAAAATGAGGAGAATAGATTTGTCTCAGTGGCATAGGTATCATTCAGGTTGAGGTTTGGGGTATCTAGATTTTGTGGGCCTGGGTTTGGGTGTATATCACCGCAGCTAATGAGTGGGGTTCTGAGGTAGAAATAGAGTTTGAGTAGTTTTTTTAGGGTCTTAAAGTTCTTTATAGTTGTTTGGGACTAGTAGTTTGATGGCTGTAAGCTGTGTGCATAGTGCTGAATAAAGAAGGCTTGGTAGTGATATGGGCCTAGTTGAGTAAAATGGTGTGTTGTAATAATGTTAGTGGAAGTAGTTTTTCTTGGTATGTGGATAAAATTAAGTTGTTTTTGATGGTTCATAAGTTCATAGGTTGGTACTAGGCTCTCGGCCCTAGGGCCTATGCAAGCCTAGCCATAACAATTCCTTGGGTATTTCTTCCCACAATATTTACTTCTCAGGACCCCTGTCTAGCAGGGTGACTGACATGATCCCCGGGGTGAATTTCCTATCTCCCATCCGATCATCAAGGTTCCTTTTGAAGAGGGCCAATGAGGCGCTCTGCTTAACATGTATGGGCAGTCTATTCCAGAGTATGGGGAGTCTCTGGGTCAGGAACCTATCCTTCCAGCATGTTTTGTTCATTGTGATGACAATGTTTAGATCCTTGGAGTGTGTGGCTCTGAGGGATTGGGATTTCTTTAAGTGGAGCATGTCCAACAGCTCAGGGTTTGACATGGCCTTGTATGTTAAGCAGAGATCGCTTCTGAGTAGACGATATGCCAAAGAGTATAGCTGGAGTTTTTTAGATGGTCAGCATATGGCATCTGCTTTAGGCCTGTGATTCATTTAGTGAGGTATTTCTGTGGCCTTTCCAGCTGTTGCAGAGGTGCATACCAAACGGAGCATTATACGCTATAATGGGTCTAATGAGGGATGAGTACAGTGGGACAATGACCTACTTTTTTCTGAATGAAAAGCGCTTAGTGATGAGGTGTGCCACATAGATGGATTTCCTGACTGTTATGGTGATGTAGTTATCGAAAGTGAGGCCACTGTCCACCTGTGTCCCTAATTCTCTCATCACACTTTCGATGTTTAGTGTCCTGCCACTTATGTGGTAATTCATGGGTACATGTTTTTTTCCAAAGGGGATAACTATACACTTCTTGGCATTAAGCTTGAGCCCATGGCTCTGGTACCAGGCATCTGTTTCTGTAAGGCCCTTTTGTAGAATATCCAAATCATTTGGGGATTCAATAATGGCTCCCAGTTTGCAGTCATCTGCAAACTTTGTTAGCCAGAGTCCCTTAGTGTTGGCCTGTACTTCAGAGAAGTAGATGCCACACAAGAGTGGTCCCAGGACTGAACCCTGAGGTACTCCACTTGTCACTTGTCTGGAGCTGAATTTGGAGTCAGCTACTTTTACAGTCTGGGTTCTGTCAGTAAGACAGTTGGCAACCCATCGAGTAACGAAGGGATTTATGCCCAGCTTAGTAAGTTTATCTATGATTCCAGAGTGGGGGATGGTGTTGAAGGCCTTGTAATCAGATAGGCTGTGTGGACCACCTTACCCTCGTCCACAGCTCTGGAGACTGATTCAAAGAAGTCAATCAGATTCAGGAGACAAGATCGGCCCTTCACAAACCCAAACTGGGTGGGGCCCAGTGTTTGAAGGTTGCCAATGTCTTTGATTATAAGTTCCATGATAATGCATTCCATGCTCTTGCAGATCAGGCTTGTCAGACTGATGGGACAGTAGTTCCTGGGATCCAAGGTGGATCATCCTTTGTGGAGCAGGATAACTGTAGCTGTGCGCCACTCAGTGGGCACGAAGCCTGAGGTGAGGCTATGATTAAACATGACACTTAGGTGAGGTGCCAGTTTGTTTTGTAGTTCATGTAGTACACAGCCAGGGATGTCATCTGGTCCCATGGATGCTGTATTCTTAGCTTTGGAGATTGTGGTTTCTACCTGTGTAGCCGTGATTACCAGAATTTGGCAATATTTTGGTATTGAGATTGGCCCTTTAGAGGATGAGAGGGGGGTGAAGTTGGCACTAAATCGATCTGCCAGGATATTGGCAATATCCTTGGGATCAGTATATTTAATGCCATTCTGTTGTAGCTCAGAGCAGATCTGAGCATTGCCATTTAGATTCTTGACATAACTGCCTTGTGGTTGTCTTTGGAATCTTTGGCAATTTTATTTTCGTAACTAGCTTTTGAGGATTTTATGAGGGATCTCAGCTTCTTACTGAGGCTGATGAGGGAGTTTTTTGCATCCTGGGATATTCCTCTTTTCTGCAACAGTTTCTTCCTTCTGTTGTATAGTTTGTTTATAGCTGGGGACCACCAGATCGGCTTCCTTTTTTTGGAGAAGAGCATCTTGGTTCTATTTGGGATGGCACAATTCATGCATGAGTGGATCTGCTTGTACAGTGCCTTAGTGTAGGATTCTGCTGTCAAACTTCCAGATCCCATCTGCATGGGTGTCATGACGTTTGTCACTTCTGACTTCAGTAGCATGAAGTTGGCTTTGGAGAAGTTTTTTAAGGAGGTTTCCTTACTGGATGGGGTTGGGGGTGGGATGTGGATGTCAAGGGTGATTTGCTTATGGTCAGACCTGACCAATGAGGGGGTGACCACTGGTGTGAAGCATCCATCTCCCATGTTCGTAATGACCAGGTCTAGGATATTGGAGCCCCTGGTGGGACAATGGATTAGTTGATCCAGGGCATTGGAAGTTATGAATTCCAAGTACCGCTGGGCAAAGGTGTTGGTACCTGAGTAGTTTTCCCAGTTAATGGCAGAGTAGTTGAAATCACCCAGTATTAGGGTGTTTGGTTGTATCTTAATATTTTTCAGTATGTTTAGAAAGGGGTAGTGAGAATCTTGGGGCATGGCGGGGGATCTGTAGCAAGCTACAATTTGGATTGCAGTCTTACCTAGTGTTGCACCTGGAGAATTTCAGATGCATTGTGTTGGGCAACTAGCCTGGAGGTGTGAATATCCTTGATGAATATGGACACTCCTCAGCCTTTAGTGTTTCGGTCTTGGTTTTGTGGCTGAAAAGTGTGGTAAGAATTGTAGCCTGGTACTGCAGGGGTGCTCTCTGGAGCCTTGAACCAGGTTTCAGTTACTGCACAGATATCAATGTTCTCCATTTTTAGGAGTGCCTTGAGAGAGTGCATTTTGAGGTTTAGACTTCTAGCATTGAGTAGCATTACCTTCAGATTTTGCATGCTTGTATCTGTTATGTTGGTGGTTTTATCCTTTGAACCTTGCCAAAAAAGGCACAATACGGGTGGCAAGAGCTTTAGCCAGTAACCTGAATCCCGGGGGTGAAAGCTGCAGACCATCTCTGGCAAATCATTGTGGTTTGTTAATCATGTTTTCCCAGGCAGACAAATACTGGATCCCCTTTGAATGACACCAGAAGCTTAGCCAATTGTTGAAGTCAATCATTTTGTCCTTATACTGTGGTATCATTCTGGGAGAAGGCAGAATGTTACTCAGGGCTAGGGTCATACCTGCCTGGATCACATGATCCAAGAGCTCTTCCATGTCTCTTTTCATGTATTCCAGAGAGGTACGTCTCAAGTCATTCACTCCAGCATGGACAATGACAGAGTTGTATTTGTACTTGTTGTGGAGTGACTAGAGTGCATGCGTTATGTGGCAGTGACTGTAATTTTCTCCTTGTTCAGCCTGGTGAGTGAGACATCAGTGTTCCTGACTATAGAGTCACCTGTGACTAAAGTGTTGGGTACATTGTCTTGCCTTAGGGGCTGTTGTTGGGTGGCACACTGGTATTGTGAGCTATGTGTCACTTTGGTTGTGATTGGTGTTTGTTTGCGTTTCAGCTTCGGAGGTCCTTCTTGCTTGGGCAGGTTAATGTTAAGGGCCTCTGCATATGTGGGTTTAGTATTGCTATGTGTGGGTGTCGATGGTGTGGGTTTTGAAGGGCTATGAGTTGCTTGAGGTGTAATGCAGGTGTTAACCTTCTCCTCTTGACTGTCTAGCACAATCTTGGCCGAAGAGAGCTTTGCTTCCAGTTTGGCTATGTAAGTGCATCTCTCGCAGGTTGTAGTGTTGGGTGGTAGGAGGAGAGGATTGTCTGTGTACATGAGGCAGTTGCCGCATTGCCCCAGTATGCCCAGATTCACCAGGTGGACAGGAGAAATCACCAGATGCTGACCCTTGGACATGCCTGTTTAGGTGCTTTTTTGTAAAGTTTAAGAGCTGTTTTCACTTACCTTTGCAAAGTACATTGCAGTTATAGGCTGTTTAGTGCCTAAGATTAATTTCTCCTTATTGACAAGGAGAGCTGAGTGCTTGTATCAGTTTCAGGCTTCCTATTGCTTTCCAGCAGGTTCTAGAGCAAGTGCTAGTCACAGGGGTTCAGATTTTAGTGCTACTACTGAGAAACCAGCTAGTTCTAAGGGAAAATTTGAACAGCAGACTTTCTGGCACCTGAAATAGTTTAAATGTAGCCACACAGTGCTGCACAATACGAAAAATGTGCAAACATGCACATTTTTAAGCCAGAAAGTTGAAAGGGATAGAAATCAGCCCAAAAAGGCTAATAAAATTACAATTTCAGAGCTGGAAACCTCTCCTCTAGCGTTAGATAGGCAGTACAATGCTCACCAGTCCCACTGGTAAGCAGTAGGACTTCCCTCTACCACAGCAAGGCCTGGATAGCTCTGAACACAGAAAATAAAGTCCTGAGACAAGCAAAGCCTGGGATATGGACTGGCTAGGAAAGGTGGAAAATGAGCAAACAAGATATTATTTTTTTTGTTGTTGTTGAAACAGGCTAAACAATGCAATAATACAGTAAATAAACACAGAAAATGCTAACACACTTGAGTGTGTAGTCCTAAACAGTAAATGCAATTAAAACTCTACAAAATTAACAATTTAAAACTTTTTAAATGAAGCAAGGCAAGTGCACAACTGAAAAACTATTTAAGAGGCAGTAATACAGCAGAATAAGTAGCTAGTCTACATATACAGAGAAGTCTATATATACAGAAAAACAGCTAAAACATACAAACAGTTCAGATGCAGTGCAACCTAGAGCACTTGAGTTGTAGCAATATTAAGGCAATTACAGTTATAATAAATGCTCTAAAATATATTCTATACTTCCAAAATGTTTAAGAAGCACAGTTAGAACACAAGGAGATTCAGGCAAATTTTTTTTTGAAAGGGAAAAAGGAGAAACAGAAGGCCTTATCAAATGTTCTCTCTGTAATAGGTAGAATGAGCTAATGACACTAGACTGGGAGGAGTGTCCCAGATCAGATTTACAGTAGGGGCGGGCAACTGCAAAGCCACCAACTAAAACAGCAAGACACCAACAGGGAGGGTGGGGACAATACTAAAGCTATTAGCATACAGACAGTAAGGTGATAGAAGTTAGCAGTGGGAGGGTGGATACACCTACGAGTAATAGTAAGAAGTGTATGTATGTGGGTTTGGGTAGTTTGGGCATGGTTTGGTTGGGTTTGGTTATGGGAGAGAGGTGTTGTTTGTGACTGTAAGGTAGTTAGATGGAAGACTGCGCGTTACAGGACATGGAATAGCGGAAGAGAAGGAAATGGGTACAGGGGTGGGGCAGATTCAGTGATTAGTGGTTAGCATGAGGGAAGTGGCTAAGTTTAGTTGAAATGTAGCACTAGTGGGGGTGGGTGGAAATAGGAGGCAGGGAGAGGAGAGGAGTGAGCCCGAGTGCAGCGAAGGCGAGTGTAGCAGGGCTAACACTAACTCCAATTACATCCCTGGGCTTACTTGTTTCTTTTCTTTGTAAACCAAATGTATCTTTTCACTTGTTTCTGTTTACACCAAATGTATCTTTTTGGCTGTATTGTACTAGTTTAATTTCTCTCCAAATGTATCTTTTTGGTTGTATTTTCTGGTTTAGTTTTACACCAAATTTATGGGCTATTTTTAAGTTGTAGATTGTCCCCTTGAAGAGATTAATTAAGAGCTGTAGGGTGTATTTTATGGGCTATGTACAGGAGAGCCAGATGAAACTACTGTGTGCAGGGTGGATTTGAAGGTTAAAGAGGTAAGATCCTTGGGATAAATCTAGCTAGGTTACACAATATGGAGGGAGCCTAGAGGTGCCTTTAGACCCAGGGCAGCATGAAACAGTACATAGGTAGAGTGTTAAGGTACTAGCACATGTTACGGTATTAACCTTATTCAAATTGCAGATTGGACTTTAAAGACTTGTAGCAGGTAAAGTTTTTCAGGGTAACGTCCTTTCAGTCAGGAATGTCTTATACTCGGGTAGTCTGAGGGGGACTACCTTATTCAAATTGCAGGTTGGACTGCAAAGACTTGTAGCAGGTAAAGTTTTTCAGGGTAATGTCCTTTCAGTCAGGAGTGTCTTATACTGGGGTAGTTTGATGGGGACTACCTTATTCAAATTGCAGGTTGGACTTCAAAGACTTGTAGCAGGTAAAGATTTTCAGGGTAATGTCCGTTCAGTCAGGAGTGTCTTATACTGGGGTAGTTTGAGGGGGACTACCTTATTCAAATTGCAGGTTGGACTTCAAAGACTTGTAGCAGGTAAAGTTTTTCAGGGTAACCTTATGTCAGGAGTGTCTTATACTGGGGTAATTTGAGGGGGACTACATGGGAGCTCAGAACACCAGGGACTGCAGCTGCAACTGCAGCTTAATATGCTCAATTTAGAAGCTTCCCATTGGGCAAAACACTGAATGTTTAAAGATGATTGATGAAAGGTTGACAGTGTTGCCAATGGTATAGTTTTAGAATTTTATGGCTTTTAGCCAATGAGAACACTTAAATGTTTATCTTTTTAAAATAACTTGGTTATGTTTTTTTGGTGCAGAGAATGGTGATTTTTTATTGGTTATTAAGTATTTTAAATATACGTTTGCTATTTTTTCTGTGGATCTGATGCAGGGTCTTAGAACCCAAAAGCACTTATCCTTAATTTGTTAATAGTGTCTGTTCATGTTTTTACCTGTGGAATAAATTGTTGTTTATGCCTGATTCCATGGTGATCTTACTGTTTTTTCCAATTATATATATATGTGTGTGTATATATGTATATATCTATATCTATCTATATATATATATATATATATATATATATATATATATATATATATATATCTATCTATATATATATATATATATATATATATATATATATATATATTAATGGTTTAAGGGTGGCCACGTTGGTGCAGCGGTTAGTGCTGTTGCCTCACAGCAAGAGGTCCCCTGGTTCAGTCCTCGGCTGGGGTGCCTTCTGTGCTGAGTCTGCATGTCCTCCCTGTGGTCACGTGGGTTTCTTCCGGGTGCTTCGGTTTCCTCCCACATCCCAAAGACATGCTGTAGGTGAATTGGACACTCTAAATTGGCCCTAGGTGTGTGCATGTGTGTGCCTTCTGTTGAAGGTTGGGCGCCGGGCTTGCAACTCAACATCGTAAACCTCCACTGCCAATCATGAGCGGACAGGTGATCCGCTGAGGCAACCCCTAACCGGGAAAAGCTGAAAGAAGAAGAAGAATTAATGGTATACCTTTACATGAGTGTAATGCACATGTGTGAAATACAAAAGTCCGAAAGGACTTTTTCAAGTTTTCGGAAGGCCGAAAACAAAATGCATCGAATGTGCAATGAGCGAAGGCACAGTAATGTTCGCTCATTGCAGATTCGCCATTTTTGGTGCAAGGTGAACTATAGAGAGGATCGGGACGTGGACCCCTTCCCCAATGTAGTGTGACCGTGGAGTTAGAATAATAAAGTAGGGGTGGGGGGCGCCCCTGCATCATGCGTTGTCTTTGAATTGAACTTTGAAAATCAGCGAATCTGGTTTTCGATTTGCTGATTTTTGAACTTAGGTGCAGATCGGACTGATGATTTTCGTCATTTCGGTTAACACAAAGGGCCCTTCAGTAGGTTGATTTTCAACCTTTCAAAGGTAAACCATTTATATATATATATATATATATATATATATATATATATATATATATATATATATATGGTACCCCTTCACAAAGTTGAACATTCAGAAACTCGAAATGCATATGGTTGAAGCCATATGCTCGAATTTCTGAAGCTCGACTTCGTGAAAGGGAGCTGAAAAACAGAAAAAATGTAACACAACAAAGTGTTTCTGCAGGGGAGAAAAGCCCCCCTGTACCCCCCACATCCCCCACTACTTTTTTATTCCTTCTCCGAGATCGCACTACAGCGCAGAAAGGGAAATCTCCCATTCTGCGCTGTATGCCATTCCCCATTCACAGAGTCGAGCTTCCACAATTTCACACATATGGTCTCGACCATATGACTTTTGAGATTGTGGCCATTCGACTTTGTGAAGGGGAACAATATATATATATATATATATATATATATATATATGTATACAGATATATATAAATATATATATATATATATATATATATATATATATATATAGTATATATACATACATATATCAGCTTCACTATCACATGAATATGAAGAAAGGAGAAGTCTGCCACAAAAAGAGAATCATTGCCAGTGCACAATTACTTATTGTATTGGCAATGCTATCCAGAAAAAAAGTCATTTAAACATCTCTCTACCAGTATTCAGTAGGTAGTTTTCAGTAGTTTTACTGGTTGATCAGTTGCATACACAGTTATAGACTGTCTAGTATTTCACTGTTTATATTAACATTAATTTGTGTAGATTATGTGTTCTTACACACACACACACACACACACACACACACACACACACACACACACACACACACACATATGCATGCATCTAGCTATGTTTATATACATTTGTTTTATCATCTATTTCTCTCACTTTTATTGTAAATGTTATACTCCATAGCAGGTTTTTTATTTATCTCCTTTCTACATTAAATTTCTGGCTTTTAATCTTGTGTGGTTTAGTAGCAGCAATGAAAAAAAAAGTAGAAGGGCATATGAAGTTGCCACAGTAAATGGTATGTTAATTAATAAAATACTTGGTGTAATGGTTAGGGTATTTGTGTCCAGATACAAGATATAAGGTTTAATTTTTGTCTTTGAAAAGGAATTTGGTTCAGGCCCCAATGGCCTAATGGATAGGACATTTGCTTCCTAAGCAAGGGATTGTGGGTTCAAATCCCATCTGGCTTATGGAGGTTGGTATAATGGCTAAGGTGTTTACCTTGCCAGACAAGGTGCAAGGTTTGATTCTCACATGGAGTCATTGGCTAGGCTTAAAATGGCTCACAAGGGCAGTTAGCCTAGTAGTAATCTATGAACCTGTAAGAATGTTCCTTTTCAGTTTTACCTCAGTAGTTGATCTACTTTCATACAGTGTTATGACTTTATTGGCTGGATGGCTGACTGACTTTTTTTTTTGGAGGACTCATGCCTTGGGAAAAGCCCATTATGCTCAGTTTCACTACACTCAGATTTAGTGTTCTTACTACCCTGCCCTTATTTCCCATCCACCCCTGCATCATTTTCTTTATAATATCCCACTCCCCATTCGTAACGTCAGTGGCTGTTCTATGGAAAACATCATCAACTGGAAACCACTATCTTTCCTACTTCATCTTCTTCTCAGTATAAGTTGCATACAAAACACCAGCTTATTACAGCTAATCACCCATAGTAATCACACTTTTGCACATTTCTAAGACATACCTACAACCATATTTCATCTTAACTGTAGCTGTTCTCACAATTATAACAATCAATTAGCTAAAAAAAACTTAAACTAAAGGCAGCTCTAGTTTCCATCCCTTCAAATAGCTATACAATTTTATACCAGAAAGAAAAAAAACATCCCTTAATGAACTGACCTAGTCAACACAACTGATTTCATGACAGTGCATCATCCAAATAAAAATGCCTTAGCACAGCAGACTGATACACAATCAACAGTCTAAGAATTCCAAAAAAAAAGCTATAACTCACAATTTCCCAACATTTCTTATAAAGATATGCAAATTAACTAGCTGTCATGTTATATCCAACTCAACTTAGGCCATTCAGCAGCTCTGCTCACTAGTACAAAACAAATTCATAATAATAACATTGAAAACAATACTAACATAATATTTGTTGCACTTAGTGATCTTGCCTGAGAAAGACTCAAAGCATAAAGTACTTATCCTTAGTGCGTAAGGTATCTGCAATAAAGTAAGCAGATATAAGCCTTCTTCAACTTTTCTATCCCTGAAAGTCTAATAATTGTATTAGATTCTTAAAGATAGTCTAAATTGACTCCATGATAATACTATTCAGAAAATAGTCACACAGGTGACACAAACTGTGAAAGGTCAATGTCACTCTATAAGTATAAAAGGGTCTATATGTCATAAACATCCATGTGAAACAATAAACCAAGCAAATGAGCTAGTGGTCTATAGATAGATACTAGCCATCAAGATAGAATACATGGTTGCAATTAACATATATTTATATGTATATATTTATGTCTGTATCTATATTTATCTGTACCTATATCTATCTCTCTCTCTCTCTACATATATATATATATATATATATATATATATATATATATATATGTGTGTGTGTGTGTGTGTGTGTGTGTGTGTGTGTGTGTGTGTGTGTGTCTGTGTGTGTTTGTGTGCACATTTGGCAGCCTAATCTTCCATCAAAATTGATAATACTGATTCTCAAAGGACTAACATCAAACTATTGATGAAGACAAAAATTGATTAAACAAAGAATTGAACAAATGTAAAAAGTACTTTTCTATTACATATATTAATTCCAAAACAGTGGAGAAAAGGCATATTCCCATAGTCCCTATGTACTATGATATCATACTGAAAAAGCTGGCAAGTTTTGATCAGCTGATTTTTGATAAGGTGAACCAGCTTTTTCACTCATTGGTGAAAAGATGAATTGGTGAAAGGTTCTATATCCATATATACTTAAGAGATAATACATACAGCTGTAGGTATAGATATAGACACAAAACCTACCTACTGTTTGCACAACCATAGGATGGATTAGCTAGTTTTGTTGAAATAGTCCATCACTTTAATTTCAATCAAGCATACGGTCTTCAAATGATAGCTTAGAAAACTGTAACTGCCTCCAGAAATCCTTGCCAGATAAAATAAAGTTCTGTTTTCAACAATGTATTGCAGCATGAAACCATTTGGTCAGAAGTGTTTATGTTGATGCATTATACTCTATGGATCTTTTTAAAAAAGCTTACATATTTTGTCTTGCATCTGCATTGCGTGGTGCAAGTTTTTGGAGAAGTTTCAAGCAATGGCAAAATATAATGTAGTGAGGAGCTGTACTTACTGATTTACTTGCATACTTATTTAGTTGTTTATTAACTTATTTGTTTTAATAGCCATAATGTCTGCCCAGACTAGCTACATTTACAGTGGACGTCTAGGGAGAAAAGCTCCAAAAATGCTTTACAGAATGTGTAATAAATAGTTAAAAATAAAGCAGTTTTCAAAGATTTTAAACAATATATTTAGTAAACCATGTCATATGCTAAGTTTTTCATAAAAGTATTAAATAGTTAAATGAATGCATTCAATGTGTGACTAAGAAACAATATAAAATATATGAACCAGTTTTTCGGACTTGCTAACTAGTCCTAAGACTGTGACTTAAAGTACGATTAAAATTGCAGATAATTATAGAAGTACTAATTTTCAAAGGGCAATGCACAGTGTCATTTAGGTAATGAAAATAATATATATATATGTATATATATATATATATATATATATATATATATATATATATATATTTTTTTTTTTTAATTTATTTATTTTTTTTTACTGTTCACTTGTTTTTCTTTCGGCTTTTCCCAGTTAGGGGTCATCACAGCAGAACTCGGGCCCGCTAATGATTGTCGGTCGATTTTTATGGTGCCGAGGTGCCAGCCCGATGCCCCACCTTCAACGAAGGCAGGCCCATTCAAGCATGTCTTTCGAATGCCACTCGACCATGGGGAGTACATGCTGTTCACTATTTTCATTAAATATTTACATTTCCAAGGAGAGCTCATTTTACTAACAGCTAATGAAACTTACTGTTCAGCCAGCATAAGGTTGACAATATATAGTGAGAAGGTCCACACAGATGACACTAAACAGTCAGCATGGAGTAGTCATTGGCAACCATACTGGGTCTCAGACTGCATGATTACAGCAGTGCTTATCTGCTCCTGAAATTATAAATCTCACCAGTCAAAATTCCTTTCTGCTGTTTCTGTCACATTAGAACCTAACTTGGATTGCCTTCCTGTTTTATTTATTAATTTTTTTTTTCAGGTGTAAATGCATGTTATTTAACTGGATATTTTCTGTCAATAGCACCTGGGAGCTCAGCCTAAATAACCTTTTCCTTCAAGTTTTATCATTATTTATTTATTTATTTATTTATTTTACAGATCATGGACTGCATTACTGTAGAAAAACAAGCCACACTTAACAAAAAGCTTTCCTTCCCTATAAATATGCTTAAAAGGGTTTTTCTAATTTAACTCTTAAAATTCCTTGTGCAGAACTTCAGGATATTTATCTCCACAATCCATCTAGTTCCATTTAACAGACTACTGAGATTGTAATTTTTATGACTCCTGAATCCCCTTTTATTCTAATATAACACCTTGGTGATAGCCGTTTTTCCATTTAGATGATAATTCTGCCCTGTCAAATAAATTCAGTAAAGAAGTCAATGGCCTTGGAAGTTTTTCACTCAATGTTTTGGTCCCTGCTGTTTAACAAATCAATAACTGAAATGGCTTAATATTAACAGATGGTAACAGATCGGTTGTACATTCCTCCTGGAACTAACTGTTGCACCAGCATGAATCAAACATAAATACTCCCAGGGGCTTATCTGAGGCATTATAAAAATATATATTTATTTATTTTGATACTCCTAATAAACATGTTAAAGGTCTCCTTTCTAACAGATCTCTCAAATATAAATCAAGCTTTTCATTAATTTTATTTTCATTGTTCGGTCATTATTTGCGTTCTTTATGTCTCTGGCAAATTATAAAGTAGCACATTTCTGTAAAAGCATTTTTGAAGTTAACATAATATGTTCATTTCAAGAGATTGTATAATGCTATTTTCCTATTAATTGATTTCCATGGCACTACCATTCCTTCTACCACAGATGGAAGGAGTTATTATTTAAGTTATTGTATATTTTAATAACCTCACAAGCAATAACTGTTTGTCAGGGCAGTGCAATCTACACTGGTGTGTAAATCTATTCTTAGAGTAACCTACCTTATCTGGGCAAAACGTTGTTTTTAGCAAAAACAACACCAAAGCTGACTTCTTTGCCAGTCAAGTCAATGGATAACAATAAAAGATTATGTAACAAGATGAAAGCAGCATTTAGCATCTCTGAGCCTAATTTTGGTTATAGTCCAATTCTAACAATTTGTTTTCAGCATAACGTTTTGTGTTTAAAATAGTTCATTGTTGTTAAGTCTTCCAGTATTTGTAGATAAAGTATTTATTTTCATTTTGGTGTCTTATGTGGACTTTATCCTTACTAGCCCACACAAAAACATTGTGACTAAAACCTTCACTTGCTTCTTAATGAAACAAACAAACAAAAAACACAGGCAAGTAACCTCTTCCCATCCTGTGAGAAATGAAGGCAAGCCATGTCTCTCAAATAACTTGTTACAGAGGAAGAAATCTGGATTATCTATATAGCCATTTTACAAGATAGAACACATTTTTGAATATAAGAGTCTGTCTTGGTTATTTTATAACTTAGTTGCTGGACATTATGTGTAATGTTGCTGCCTCTAGTAGAGAAAATTGTGGTTCCAATGTTTTATTATGATACAAGATTTTAATTAGTATGTTAACAGTATGCACAGTTAATTAGTTCCTCTGTTTTTTTTTTCTTTGTTTTGTTTTGTTTTTTACTTACATATCAGCTGCCTTTGTTATGCAGTTGTTGATAACTTTGCAGCATTTTGTATTTTTACAACGATTTTGAATTATATTCATTAGATTTTTTTTTCCTTGAGTCAAGTCCAGCTATCTGGTTACCAAAGTAAATAAAATAAAACATACTAAACTAGCACATCCAACACTACTACAGCACTCAGGCAACAGTATTTATCGCTCATCATTACACAGCTAAAAGTTAAGGCAGGTTCAGTAAACATTTTTTGATAGACACAAAAGTATAAATAGAATAAAAATGAGGAAAAAAATTAAAACCCAAAGAAAACCTGAGCCGGTACTACTAACCATATTTATTTGTGTCACATGCTGTCTTTTAAAAAATTCTGAAATATATGCCCTGTGCATAAATATCCAATACTCAGTACTACTTAACTGTAAGATTTTTTTTACTGCATCCAATACTCTGCTTGATGCATTTTTCAGGTGAGATATTAAATAAGGACTGATGTTTCTGAGTTGATGATAGCTTATGCGTAATTTAAAGAACCCAAGAGTCTTATCAGATGGATAACATTTTTAGTAGCTTCAGCAAACAGTAAATATTTCAATAAATATTTACTTTATCTATATTTTATAGCTCAATATTTCTACTTTATTTTCTGTATTCTGGTCCATGCACTTTTTATTTAAAACACACACACACACATACACACGCACACACACACACACACACACACACACACACACACACACACACACACACACACACACACACATACATACGCAGTCACACACACATGCACACACACGCACACGCACACACGCACACACACACACACACACACACACACACACACACACACATATACACAGTCACACACACACGCACACACACGCACACACACCTACACATACACACACTCACACACGCACACACACACACACACACACACACACACACACACACACACACACACACACACACACACACACACGCACACACCATCTCCTTAATTATCTTTCTATTTTTGCATCATATTTCCACATTCTCCTTATTACATAAAACCTCAGCACACTTTTCTGTCGATATTTTCTGTGCATCTCTCACCAGCAAGTCATCATGTTCCTTTTTCTTTCTAGTTATTTATTTATATATTTCAATTCATTAACCAAGTAGGTGGGCTGGTCAATTGACCCTTTTCATCCATAAACTGAATACACTGTTACAAGATTTATAGTAGATACGATAATGCAATAAAAGCTAATTACAAATTAATTTAAGCAAAAAGAGAAACATTTTTATCATGCTACAAAACACTGCAAACAAGAGAGGAAATAGTTTACATTACTTAGGGAATTTTGTACATAGGAAGAAATGTGTTTATCTATATGAAGTGTTATTAAACTATATGTGAGCTTAGTGAGGTTCTAGTTATAATTACTATCTTATATTACTTGGGTTGCTTGTCTTGATCCTGTCACATTGACGTATTTCTCTGTTTTAACCCAGAAATTCCTTATTATTCCATATTTAAAGAAAATGTGGGAGACAATAGGGGAGAGAAACAGGGTGCACTGTATATATATATATATATATATATATATATATAGCTATACATATAGATATATATATATATATGTATATATAGATATATATGTGCTAGGTTTGAGAGTATACATGTCTGTGTAGGAGTCACAGAAATTATTGACAGGATACGTGTCTGATACTTTCATATGACACAGTACACAATCCCAAAGATCACAGAATTACCACTGGCACAGGTTCAACTAAAAGGGGTGCTATTCTAATATTTAGATCTGGTATCAGTTTCTCTTGCTGCAATCTTCAAATAACAGTGAACTGTGTACTCTGTGGTCTGACCAAATATATCCCTTTTACATTAGAAGGACTGGGATTATTCATCTAGTGGCAGCAGGTATTTGCCTGGTCTGTCTGAGCTGGGAAGCACACAAAAGGGTTCTAAGGACTTTTTTTGCAGTTCTCTTATATACTGTGACTGTACTTTAGCAGTTTAAAAAAACTGTACTGTCTGTTGCTGCTTTGAGTAGTTGATTGCATGTATTACATTATATCTGTTAATTGGAGGACAGTTGTAGTTAATTTGTGTGGTCTTGTTACAGTTAGGCTCCAAAACAGCTATTCTACATTAAGAAGGTGATTTCTGCACCTTTGTGGCAGAAGTCTGCTGATCTAACCTGTCTGTGTTGGGGATTGATGGTAGAAGGCTTATTGTGTGCTTTCCTGATTGGTATTTAGTTTAAAATTTGTTTCTCTTTATTCATATTTAAGCCTTGCATTTGTGAGGTGCTGCTCTTTAAGCAGCAGCAGTTAGCAGTGTCCTCTATTTGCGCAAAGCCCTAAAAGCTCAGTTTTTCCCTAAACAGTTGTCAGTGAAACTCTTCCAAGTTTGTCTACTGGTCTAGTAGCAACTCAGTTCAAGGTCACCTTATTGATCATCCTAAGCCTACATAAAGTATGGGTTCATCTTGTAGTCTTACCACTACAAGAACAGTCTTGTCAAGTTAACCCATTCCCCTCCCTAATAAAACATACAGTAAGAGCCTGCTATCATAGGTGGGCAGTTTCCCATAATTTTTCTGGCCAGTCTGATAGACATGGGCATCCTGAGGCAATGTAGCAATTTTCTCATGTATACTGACAACTACTTATTCCTGTAACAAATATTTTATGTAAGAGATGTATTTACACTATGAAATCAGAGGCAAGACTCTCAAATAAGGACAAATCGAATTCCAAACAGGTTGTCAGCACACACACTTCCCACACTAAATAAAGACATGACACATAAACCAACATATGCAAAAATACTCACTAGTAACTTACCAAAAGATCAGAGGCCTCACAAATGGAAACCACTTATGCACATAATGCAAAAAACAAACACAACATTTAACAACACACACCAGTGTCTCAGCAAATAAGCCCATAAGGAGTAACACCACAAAACTTAATGTATCGGTCATAGGTTACTCCATTGTAAGACATACAGATGTTCCCCTCGCCAGGCTGTATCATGAGCTGGTTACAGTTAGCTGCCTGTCAGGTACCAGGATCCATCGAGTCACTCAAGCACTCAAGTCACTTAACCACAAATACCAGACTCCATCTTAGTCCACGTTGCTGTGAATAACTTCAGATATACCTCACTGGAAGTGAGACATGTGTGAGCTCTCAGATTATGGTCCACAGGCAGGTATAAGCCTAGCTTTAAGCATCATTCTACCTTCTTCAAGAATGATGCCACAATACAAACCAAAAATGATTGACTTTAACAACTGGCTTAGCTTCTGGTGTCAGTCCAAGGGGATCAAATATCTGTTAGCCTGGGAAGACATGGTCGACAGGCCATGCTGCTTTGCCAGAGATGGTCTGCACCTGTATCTTCTAGGCTTTCAGATACTGGCAAAGGTATTATCCACCCCTATTGTGCATTTTTTAGGCACTGCCAAAATAACCAACCTCCCAACATAACAAAATCCTTCCTAGATAAACACAAGGTACTTTTACGTAATGTTAGGAGTCTAAACAAGAAACTGCACACCCTAGAAGTGCTCCTTATTTTTTAAGACTCTGACATCTGAGAAGTCAGCGAGGCATGGTTCAAAGGCATGGAAATCAACCCAGCCATACTAGGCTACAATGCCTTCCATACATTCAGACCACAAACTGAGCATGAAAACACCAAGGGAAGAGGTGAATCCATCTTCTTAAGGATAAGTACACCTCAACACTGGTCAAAAAGTATGACTCTCTTGAGCAACTCCATGCCAAATTAACTATAGGCAAAGCCCTCTACTACATCATAGTTAGCTATGAACTTATCTAATGTGAATTCTATGATGTTATGTTACGCTTTTGGTGAGTCACTGCTTGTGTGTGTGTGTGTGTGTGTGTGTGTGTGTGTGTGTGTGTGTGTGTGTGTGTGTGTGTGTGTGTGTGCCACTGTGTCACTGGAATGAGGCGGACCGTGGATGATGTTTATGAATGGAGTATGGACTGGTCCTCTTACTTGAGATAAATTATAGTAGTGCAGGTGGTATCTGCTTTCCAACTCCAGAATGCAGAGATTTCATATCATAGACATAAAAAATATCAATGAAATGAGATGTTGCCCTTTTGGGAATGTGGTTACGTTGGGCTAACTATGAATCAATAAATAAGTTTGCAGCAAATCTCATCTCATCTGTGCAGGCCAGGTGAGTTGCACTACAGTGTCAATTAATGGGAATTCTGGCTATGGATGTTTGACTTCTTTTCTTTTTTTATCAACAGAATATGTCAAAGCAGTGGTTTCACATACATAACATTTAATTTATTAATACAAGCATAAATTAAAAGCACTGACTCGTTTGATTATTTTGACCTGAAGCTTACAGCACATTCATTTCTTCTGTTCACTTGACACATGTGAGAGCTGTTGCAATCAAATGACCTCAGGTAAAGAAAGAGAAAAGCATGACTGGCTTCGCCATTTCCATGCCTGAAAATGTGTGATAAAAACAGATCCATTCATTTGCTTATTTATTTATTTATTTATGTATTTATTTATTGACATGCTTACTTCCTTATAATGTGATTACTTAGTTATTCAGATGGTTGTGACCCATTCTTTGTGGATGCTAAGGAAAAAAGCACTAACACAATAAGGAACATCCCAATATACAAAAACAGAAGTGCAAACTACAAGAAATGCAACTGAATATAATGCACAATTACAATGACTATAAAAATGTAAAGATAATCACATTAGGAATATAGGAATAATACCTGAATATAAAAATTCTCCAATTAAAATAATGGACAAGAACATGCATTATAATCACACACAATATAAATCTGAGACAACTGTCATCTTTGGTAAGCTATGTACTCTAGAATAACAAATGCTGCCAGATTATGTACAAGATGCTATCATATAATGAGGTTGAGTGAAGGAAACAATTACACTTAAGAATATGTTAGTGAATGAAAAAAACTAAGTATAGTGTTAATGAAGGTGAATGTAATTAGGGGAAATAAACTGGGAGATGAGTGAGGAGGACTGTTTTCTGCACCAGCATATGCATGTATATGTATATGTGTATGTGTATGTGTATGTATATGTATATGCATATGTATATGTATAATGTATATGTGTATGTATATGTATTACTACAGGGCCAAGGCTACTTTTACTGCCAGTATATCTAATGGAATGACAGCTGCTGCCCTGCAAGAGCATACCTCTCAAATGTCCAAATTTTTCACAGAATGTCCAGATTTTTGCCTCATATTTTTGGTCTGTTTTTCATAAAATTTGTGGTTGCCTGGCAAATCCTTGATGATTAAATAACAACAGACATTTGAGTTTTAGTCTTCATATCTTTTAGAAAATTCATAATAATGCAAAACCTGTTATTTTAGCAACTTTCTAAGTTTATAGACAGTTTGCGTTTAAAAGTTGGTATCCCACAATTCCATTGACTTGGGTGGGGTTACATAATTATGTATGTAAATTTTATATTAATCAGCATACAGATTTTTTGGCCAGTTGTACCTGTTTTTCATAGGTCTTTGTTCAGATTTTTTATGATTCTAGGTTGAGAGGTATGGCTGGATCTGAACTCATCCACTTCCAACAAGAGCCCAGTTACTAGTGGTGTGCAACAGGGCTCAGTGATGGGACCACTCCTTTTCATAATATACATCTCTCAAAGGTAGATCTGGGGGCAGTGTTATCCCAAGATGTTCAAGGTCAGGGACACCCTGTGTACTAAATCAGCAGAAAATTAAACAATGCGGAAAGGGATATTCCACTACTGAAAGAGAGAATTTAGTAATCAAGCTGGCATTCTATTCCCTGAAATATTATATATTGTACTTAGATTTCAACATAGTGACTTGCATTGCCCCCCCCCGCCCCCCCCCCCGATGGTTGATTAGACAGATGGCAACACAAAGCTGTACTAATGTGTGCTGTCTAACCAACCTTTTTAATATACTGTATTTAGTAGGCGTGATGAAGCTAAAAAAATGATGATGGATTACTTTATTCCGGCAGCCTAGAAAATAGTGTGGATTTTGTGCTGGAAGGTTCCAACATGTTATGTATAACAAGTATGTAATGTGGTTTTAAATATGTGCTGCACACTGGAGTGTGGAAAATTTCTAAAAGCAGCTAGGAAGCCTTTATTTATTAACCGGTAATGAAGCCTTAATTACCAGTTGCTGTCTCACTTCCAAATACTTCCGGAAGTTAGATCCTTATGTGGATGGAAATCAAGAAAGAAGTCCCTGGAAGGCTGGAGTATGCAAGCCCATTCAGAACTAATCTGTGGAGTATCTATGACAACGAACTAAAATCTGGGTCTTGTAGAGGCCTAAGTACATCTAGACAGCCAATTTACTGGAGGGACTATATGTATTATACAAAGAAACATTGTATTGTATTGTTTTCTTATGGGACGGTAAGCCAAGGAGAAGAGTTTATTTTGTTTTATTTTGTTTGATATAAAAGTGAAAGATGGAGAAAGTTGTTGTTTTTTGCTTTCCTAGTGGTTGTGTAAAATAAACTTCTTTATTTACACACACACACACACACACACACACACACACACACACACACACACACACACACACACACACACACATATATATATATATATATATGGGTCTACTTTGATTCATTGAAAACTCATTTCATTGCATTTCAGTTCACCCTCAAAAAATCGCTGAAAGCTCAAATCACTGAAAACTCATTTCAATGAATCACATATCACTGAATATAAGTACTGTTGGGCAAATAGAATGTATACGCCCTTTTCCTCACTGTAGTGTGATCCTGGAGTTAGTATATATAGTTAGGGGGTGGCAGGCGTAGCCCCCCACCTACTTAGCTTTTATATTTATGAATCTCATTTCACTGAAAGCTAACAATATAAAACCAAATGTATGTGGGGGGGCTACACCCCCTAATGTGGGGGATTATGTCCTCACACCCCCAACTATATATATTAACTCCAGGATTGCACTACACTGGGGAAAAGGGTATATACATTTTATTTGCCTAACAGTACTTACATTCAGTGAAATGTGATTCAGTGAAATATGTTTTCAGTGATTTGAGCTTTCAGTGATTTGGTGTGAGTGTTTTGAAATTCAGTGAAATGAGTTTTCAGTGACTCAGAGTAGACCTATATATGTGTATATATATATATATATATATATATATATATATATATATATATATTTATATATATATACCATCTCCGGCATATTCCCCAATGTTGGGCAGCTGTTTACTTACCCTGAGAAACAATTTACCGTTTGGTACATTAAAAGTTTCACTCTTTTTCTCTCAGCAAATTCATCTTCGGTTATTATGGATTTTGGCCTTATGAAGGGGATCTATATATATATATATATTATATATTATATATCATTCTACTTCTAAATTTCAAATTTTCAAAATTCTTATGGTCAAGACCATAAGATCAAAGTTTTGAAAGTCTGAACCGTTTAAATGGAGATCGTGGTATAGCACAGAACAGCATATTTACCATTTTCCTAGCTGTAGTGTGATCTCAGAGTTTGTATATTTAATTAGCAGTGGGCATAGAGGGTGCGGGGGGGCTTGCCACCCTGTAAAAACATAAAAAAAGAAAATAGTTTTTTTATTTTTATTTTTTTATTTAAATTTCAAACTTTCAAACAGGTGTCTCTGGCATTCTATATACTTAGAATATATTTCAAATAAGTGCCTGAGGTACCACTAAAAATTAACCTCATCCCTTAAAACCATCCCACAATACGTCATTGCCACAAAAGAAAAATAAGTCTTGCTATGAATCCATGATACTAATACCTACATATCTGCTGTATTTATTTCTAACCTTTTTTATCTGCTGTAATGGCAGTAAAATTGTGCATTTGTGCCTTCTTACATCAGTAGATAATTTTCAATGATTGTTGTCGAGTTTCACTTTCTTATTACAGATTCTGCAAATGGGTAGAAAATTGTAACCAGTTATAAGTTGATACCTAAACAATACTGTTATTTTCTGGTGTTATTGTACCTGTAATTCCACAGCTACAACTAAGGATACAAAGCAAAGATAACACCATGAAAGCTATGCTATTCATCTTCACAAAGATGGCAATTATTAGCATTCTTCTACATTGTGAAAAAAGTTGTCACTAAAAATGTGGGAGATGCCATACACAGTACACAGATGGGTGTTTAATTCCGTAGTTTGACAGTTTATATTTTTTTAAACTGAAATGTGGTCCATCCTGTACCTGTTTATAAATACGGTTCTGATCTTAAACCACCTACAGTTTTCCTTCTCATGGTTACTAGGCAGTTTAATATTACATTTTGAGCTTTGCTCCTGAGGTCATTTAATCTGCCTAGCAACAGCAAAAACCTGTAACTATGTAAGTCCCAAAACTCATTTATTATCTACTATGTTTTACTTTCTTTCCTATATCTCAGAATTTGTTACACTTCATGCCTGTGTAGGCCGAACAGCATTACCAGTGCATACTAAATTACCTCTGAGACATACTCTTATGTGAGGAAAAGACCTCACTCAACAACAGAAAATAGTGATTTTTTTTAATTATTGTATTAGGTGCAGTGTTAGCATTAAATTGTGGAGTATAGTTGATAAATTAAAGTATCCAAAGGAGCCCTTTTATAACATCATATCTAATGCCTTCTTTGCTGTTGTTTAAGACTGGCATTTGATATCATTGCTTGAGAAAATACAATAAAAAGAAAAAAAAAACATTAAGAACAGCTTATGAAAATAACTGATCAGGTCACAAGAGATGCATAAACCATTAACTCTTAACTAGAGATGACCCTCCTAAAAAGGATCATTGATTTCTCATTATTATTATAACCAACTTACCCTGAATGTATTTTATAGTTATTTATGATATATGTTTAGATGGCTATGCACTCCAATAAACAAACATTGTGTTATCAGGTGTACATAAGAAATCTCTCACCTTCTTTCGTTTTGTCAGAGCTGATATATTTTGAATGCTGTACCCTTTAGCAAATTATATATAAATACTTGTACATATGCTAGTTGTATCTTTCTTGTATTTATTTGGCCTCAGCTATGCCATACTAAGCTTTGCATTTGAGAGCCACATCTTGTTATCAAACAAACAGATTTGACCCTTTAGCCACAGATCTGATACTTTAACCGTTATCCATTCTTCTAATACTGCAACTGATGAATAAATAGCTTGAATTCACTTAAATGGGAAAATATATTAATGTCATGATAAAGTGCCAAAATTTTACAAGTGGTTTTACTAACACAGAAATGGTATTGGCCTAACCTAGTCTACCTAGTGTCTATATTAGCCTCCATAACTACTTATCAACTTCTTGTGATTATTGATTACTTTGTGTGCATGTGGGTTCTATTCCCACACCAGGTAGATGGATAGCTTACACTGCAGTGCAGCACAAAGGGTGCTGCACCCCTGAGTGTGTCATCCTTCAGATGAGATATTAAACCACAGTCTCAGTGTTTGAGTTGGTAGTAGTTCAGATGCATGTAACAGATCCTATAGCACATACAGGAAAGATTAACAGAAGTTTCTCGATTTCCTGGCCAAATTTCACCTATCAGTATAAACATCAATTCAGGCCTCCACTGAAATGAGACCACTAGCCTAGTGGGATGAACCATGTCAACAAAAGATAAATAAATACTGACTAATGATATACCAATGGCAGCTACGGAGTAATGAGAGAGCCCAAGACCGTTATACACATGGGTAAGGGGGATAATGAGACTTCGGATTTACGGTGTATGCAGCCTGTAGCACGTAGTGCAGAAATCTCTGTTTGATTCATGTACATATTATAGACAGACTAGAGCTTCAAGCGTCTTCATAAACAGAGACAAGAATGGCCATCTTCCCTGTGGAAAAAATCAGTATGTAGTTTTGAGACAACTTTCACATGTTTATTTTAAAGCTAGAGATAAATTTTAACAAACTGAACTCATACTGTAGGAGTCAAGAAAGTACAGTTATAGCTTCAGGGCTTCATCTACTCAAACTTTGTTAGTATGCTAGATGCTGGAAATTTGCTTATTTCTCACTTCATAACTACATCTCCAGGGGGACTGAAATGTTTTAGTATAGAAAACGTGCACACCCATACGGAAATGAAATTATTTTACTTGAACTTTCTGTCTAGGTTATAATGGCTATTCAGCAAGGGTTATGAAAGCAGATAACAGTTTTTAATTAGTAATTAATTATCTTAATCAGAACAGTAACTGCCAAAAGGAATTGTGCAGCTAATGAACCAAACTAGTATGTATGACAGATACATGTACCTCTGTGTCACAATGGCATAGAAGATACCAGTATGCCTTCAGGAAAAAAATCAGTATGAAACATAAGTTAATAAATAAATAATGAATGAATTAAGAAAGGAACTGCACATTTTACTTCATACATTGATGATGTGAACTTGTGTTTATGGTATCATGAAGATATATCTGTATTTAGTATAACAGTAGGTATTCTGTGGAGTCTGGCAATCTTTTTTTCCTTACCTCATATATCATAAATGAGGCGATAAATATTACAGTACAGCTTGTTTTGTGATAATAGCGCATATATCTCTTGCTTTTATAATACGCACCTGCCTTCTGTTTTGACAATGGACAGCCTCATAATTTTAAAGCTAGCACTTTTAAGAACTGCACTATATGTACTTCACATGACCCCATTCTTTACTACCTGTTCCATTCCTTAACAACATCCAAGTGACTTTGCTAAACAAACTTGAGCTATGTTATTACAAAATAACACAATTCTCTGCCATCTTTCCAAACAGAACCCGCCACAGTGGTACCCTTTGGGAATTACTGTGGCTGGAATTCCCATATTATCTAACCTACTGTCAACTTCCACAAATCCATAATAGTGTGTATAAACCTAATAACTGTCCATCCATTTCCAACCTCATACAAATTTATAACAAATATATAAAAATATTTATAACTAAATATTTGTTATATACAGATGCATAACCCTTCCAGACCACTACATTCATTGGTCAAACACCTATCACATGTATCCAAACCCAACAATTTTGCTGGCAAATCACTACACTCCCATCACCTCACTGAATCCAGAAATTCCAAACCACTAGCAATACAGGAACACTCCCTAACATCATTTAAACCTTAACTAAATTCTTAACTAGTCAGTTGCCAGCTCTGTACATGTAATGTTCCTGGATAATCTCCAAACCCTTAATGTCACCACTCTTATGTAACTGGCCATAATGCAGATACTTCTTCACAATCTTTAGCTATCTGACTATCATCTACTCATCTGCACTACTATCTCTGTCTCTCTTTTACCCAGACCTCTTCAATACTCCTTCATAATCTGCAACCATCTTCATCCTATAATTACTTCACTGTCTCCTTCTCAATACCTATTTTCAACTGATTCCATTTGAGAGTGACCAGACTCTCATAAGCTTGACATTAACTAAAAGTTTACTCTATTTTTCATATAACTGCCATGTGTTCATTAACTGTTGTATTAAAATTGTATGTATGTTCATTTGCTATATTATGTATGTACATTTATTATTTTCTGATTAACTGTCAGATCATCACTATTATAGATATGTATAGTCATTTATTATGTAAATCTTATATAACTGCCTTCTACTCATTCTGCAAAATGGAGTATTTCCCGCTGGCTCTCCACTGAAAATGGCCCAACCGGACTTTTTCAGTTAATAAAAGTGATAAATAGATAAGTAAATCAGTAAATAACTAGCTATGGCCGAATTGCACATTAAGTTATGCTAATCAGCATACTCCAAGGGGAATAGGAGATATAGGGAACCTGTCTTCCTTATTAAACTTTCAAACCGTAGAGACTGATTAAAATTACAATACTAAGTTATGAATGTAGTTAATCATGTCCTATACTCATTCACTGCAAGTAACATCAGCCAAATACCATAGTCTGAAATATTTCATTACAAGGCTAAGACTCCATCCTTTGAGTATATAATTACTGTTAGCAATTGAATTACTTTGCTGTACTAGCTGAGTGCTGTATAACTGGCCAGCACCCATAGAGACAGTGCAGTAGTCACTGGACAGTAGAGAAGAAAATTGCAGTTTTCACACAACATACAAATAGGCTACTCAGTCAGTTTAGTACGTAATAAAAACATTCTAAACAGACCAAAAAAAAAAAAACTGTAGTAAACGACAAATTATCCAAGGAAGTTAAGCTCTTATTTTTATCTAATATTTATTTTATTTTATTTATTTTACATTTGTTGACTGGAATAGTCCAACTGGATGCATGTCCATTTTCAGCGAAGGCCCCGGGAGAAAAGCTCCAAGGGTAAGCAGATACAGCATTACATAATACCAGCATTACATATTACAGACTATTTGCAGAGATTACATAAATAAGCAAGTTAAACAAGTTCCACAGGTTAGAGTTAATCCCAAGCATAAATCAGGATTAAATTAAATTACACAGTAAGCTGGTTAACAGATTTTTTCACATTCTAGAGAGAGTTAGCTAGGCTTGATACAGTGACATAGCCAGTTAAGTGACAAATGTTGTTTGAGTCTAGTTTTAAATTGACCTAAGGTGGAAAGTAAGGTAATATCAGCTGGAAGAAAGTTCCAGGATCTACTTACAGAGTTTGCAAAGAGAGAGTCACCAGCTGTGTTATTAATTTTGCTAGTCTGAATTAGTAGTTTGTTAGAGGATCGAAGCGGTCTAGGATTGTTGTAGGGGGAGATAATATTTTTAAGTGCAGGAGTATTGTCCAGATTATAGAGGAATTTATAGGCCATAATCAGTTGGTTATACTGGATTAGGCTGGGTAGTTCAAGCCACCCAAGCTGGTTTAGACTGATGTAATGATGTGTCCTAAATGGCAGTAGATAGTATTAGTAATTTAGTAGTGACAGATGTTTACTTGAAACGGACCAGACATGTCCTGTTGCATCAATCCAAGATACCTGAGCATAGAGGAATCACTATTAATAAGCACATTAAAAGGTGCCGTAAGTGGTACACTTATATTTAACAACTGAGCCCAGGTTATTAACCTCTAACACACAAAAAAAAAGCAAAAAAAAAATGAAAATTAGCAGAGTTACTCGCTTTCTGCATGCCAGCCAGTATCTAGGCGGACAAACATAAGCCACAGGTGCATTTTCTCATGCTACAGGTGCATTTTCTCATTTACACAAAGATAGAGGCTTAGCTCACTCAAATTCGGAAGACAACCCTCTGAAACTGTAACACTCAAGGAGGAGCATTAAGTGATCCAGACATGTGTGGCCTAAAAATAGCAAATGAATGCCACTACTGGTTAGATGTCTGCAAACATTGAGGAGGTGCACATAAAAATTACACCACCTATATTTTAACTGAAAGCTATGTGAAAATAAAAGGAACTTAAATCGCTTAAATTGCTTGCTCTTCTATTAAACGCTTTTAGAGTTGTGACAGCCAATGATCTTGGTCTATATAATCAGGTTTCTGTTGTGTTTTCATAGATATTAAGGAGTTAATGATTGTCTGTCTTAGAGGAGTATTGGCGTTTAGATGCACAGACATCAAAACAAAGTATACAAGTACTACTGAGTCCAGTACACTGGTGTGAGAGGGTGCAGCTACCTGGGCTAACAACTGATGTGCAACATTGTTGATTGATACTCCTTGCTGACAAACATAGTGCTTTGCTTTGCATTAGACTGTAAGTTCGTGTCTGCACAGGCTGAAGATATAATAATTTGAGACTATAGCATCCAATGTCAATGGATTTGTTTTCTTTTCATAGACAGATGCTTGACTTCTCTGGCACTGATAACTATGAAGTGAAGAAAACATGCAATTTTAAATAGGATTTTAGACTATAAAGAGATTCTCTACCCTGGACATAATGACATTTGAATTATGCAGCATGTAGCATTACTGAGCACAAATTGTTGAGATACGTGTTCAGTTTTCAGCACTCATCTATTGGGATTCTTAGAACATCTGTCAGATGGAGCTGTAAGTGGTCATTTTGCTGTTCTATAATGTGAGAAGAAATTAAAATATTTGAAGCTTTTAAGTATTCTTCACAGTGGAGAGCAACAGCTGCACATTAAGGAAACAAATGCAATGCAGAGGCAACTTACACTCTCCAAACAGTCTTGACATGCAAAACAATTGTAGATGCTGCACTTCTAATATAATAATGAGTCCATGTTGTTGACATTTATATAACATCAGATATCTTATTAGGCTTCAGACATTTACATACTCAGAGAGTGAGCCCTTGGAATGAAAATCTTCACGTGCTACAGACTACCAGCCAGGAGCAGCCTTAGGTGAACTGGTGCCCTAGGCAAAAGGGTTACATGATGCCCCCATTACACCACTTGGTGCCCCCATCCTGGTCTATTTACAGCCAATAAATACTGGAAAAGCACCCCTGTTAGAGCGGCGCCATAAGCGGCCACCTAGTTGGCTTATGCCTAAGGCCGGCTATGCCATCAGCTTCACAGCCCCTGACTCAAATACGCAGAGAGCTTCAATGTAGCCAACATGTGCATGAGTTGTTATACTGTAAAGTTCTGCTTCTCAAAAAATAGCTCCCATCATAGTCTGGTTTAGATTATATCCTCTGACTTGTTGAGTAATTTAATAACTATCATAACATAAAGAGCTCTCCTAACTTTATCACCACAGAGGCAGGCTTTGTAAAGCTAACTGAACAAGTAGGTATGCATATTATAACAAAATACACAATATAAAGAAATGCACATGCAAAGAAAGAGTCTAGCATATGTAACTTCTCCATCATGCATTCATTCAGAATAATTTGCTTAGGTCCAAACTTCCAAAATTACATTTGGTGGGTGTCACTATTCCATAAAACTTAACCTGCTGTGATATAGGTACAAGGAGACTACTGTGTAGGATATGTTGGGAGCCAAGCAGCCCATAAGGTGTTCAGGAAGGAATATGTCTACACTCCCCCCCCCCCCCACACACACACACATACATAAACACTGTTTTTCACAAGTACAACAGTACTTTCAGTTACAAAGTGCTCTTAGAGTTGTATCTGAAAAAATGCTAGGGGAAGCTTCCGAGATGGTCATGTGCTGATGCATCAAACTGCAATGTATATTAAGACTGTGTGCCATGGGTTCTCTTTGCTATGAAGTCTTTATATTTGCTTAAAATTTCATAGCATTATAAGAAACATTGCTGTATCTTGAGGCATATAAAGACATTCAGGACATATTTTATGATATCCTTTACCAAATGATGTGCACATATTTGTATATGAGACAGGTGTAGCCTTTACTGTTCTGAAATGCACACTTTAAGTATTCCAATATCACTACATTTCTTGGTAATTTGCTCATACTTATACTGTATACAACTCGTTTTTATTCTGTAATGAAATTTAACAAGAAGTTTATTTTATTTTTCTTTCCTAGTAACAGTATATTAGCTACGCTATAAATGAGCAGCACATCAACAGTTGCTCATCTATGGCAACCATTAGGGAATACACTGCTATTCTAATTCTGTACTTTCTATTTTCTGTTTAGGTAACTATGGAGAAAGTGGAATGGAAGCATTTAAAGATATGGCAGCTAAGGAAGGCATATGTATTGCACATTCCTACAAGATTTATAGCAATGCTGGTGACCAGAATTTTGACAAACTTCTGAAGAATCTTAGAAGTCATCTACCAAAGGCTAGAGTGGTGGTTTGCTTCTGTGAAGGAATGACAGTAAGGGGGCTGTTGATGGCAATGAGACGTCAGAAAGCAGTAGGCGACTTTCTTCTACTTGGCAGGTAAGTGTTTGTAATGCAATCTCATTTCAGTCACATGACAGATGGTGCATCACATTATAAGGGCATTTTGAATGGATATTGGGGTGGTTAAGGGTGACTGGCTTTGAGAATACAAATCTATGCTGTGGAATAAATGTGTCAAGTAATGACATCAAATACCTGCACATACTGCTGACAGTATTTGTTTTTTCCTCATTGGATCTTGTAAGCTATGAAGACCTGTTCAGAAAAAGCAGTTCAACGTGATCATAATATAAGTAACTTAAGAGAAGGGAAATTTAACATGCTTATGAAAGACAGATTATTAAAGAATGCCAGCAGGTGGCAGTACTAACAAATGGTGGGAATTATTACCCAGCTATTCTTAATTGTCAGTATGATGACTCAAACTCCGGGAATATTTAGCTTCACTATTTTTAAGCTATTGAGCTGCAGTTTACCTGATATTTTTAATCAGTGCTGTGGTTTATTGTGTATGAATTTTATTTATGGATGTGTTAGATGATCAGCTGGTGTGTTTTATGTATTTAATACACCTCACTCCGGTTGTAGTGCAGCTTGGACTTTATATTATTAACCTTTTTTTAAAGAAGAGAATGTAATAATTCACTGTATTTGAAAGAGAAAGCGAATCACCATTACATACATTACGGTCCTTCTTTAATTTTAACTGCATTATAAAAGCATTCCTCTGTACAAGTTGCAATAGTAACTTCATAACAAATGCATAGTTTAGCTACATCTGTGAATACATAACAAAAAGTGGCATGAAACATTGTGGACCCATTTTTAGAGTTAGTTTAACAAGTCAAGATAAGGAAATGCCATTGAAATTATTTACTTACTTATTCTTGTGAATAGAAAAATGGATTGTCAAATGCATTGTATTTATAATTGCATATGCACGTTATTTTGTGCCTGTCATCTTTGGTGTTGCACAATGTATGTCAGTCTTAGAATAAATGGTAGAATGTTATAAGCATTTTATGTAGGAAGAGGTAGCTACGTACGTAAAGTGAGGCAGTCACACATCATACTGCATTCACCTTTAAGTATGACTTCTACTCCATCTTGCATGCTCCTGTTCGGAAAGTATTGTGAAACAAACAAAATACTCAAATCCCACGTACTTTGCAGAAACAACAGTAAAGAGGTGATCAGTCCACTTTCTGTGTATGCACTAAATGGGGTTAGACAGTGGGGGAAATATGCAATGTTGAGGCATTTCACTTGCCTCCTATGTAGTGACAATGCTCATAATGGCCACAGGGCAAATGCCACTCTACCTCAAAAATGCAGACACAACTATGCAAAACAGTAGTGAGCTTCTGGTAATACATCATTTATGGATGGCTGCAAAACACTACAAAACAAATCTTGGTAGAATAGTTATACTTTACAAAAATATTCTGTTACAACTGTAACTATCACAGCATTAAAGGAATTCATGCGCTGGACCATATTAGGTTGCTGTCGGCATTTTGTTTGATAGTTAAGTATAATTAACAGGTAACTGATCATTAAATTGCAGTGTTTGAGGACTCCAACGGGAGTAGTAAAGATCATGAAGAAATATGAAAGGGGGTTTCGGAATAAGAAAAAGGTCACCACAAGCAAAAGAATCACAAAGAGAATATGCATCAACTCAGTAGAGTTTAAAGAACTGACATGCCAGTCCTCCCTGAAGATGGATTTGAATTGAGTATTTTTTCAGAGGTCACTTCTGTATTAAAAAAATAAAATACAATAAAACAGGCTTTTGAAGTAAGGCTATGATTTACTTGAGGAAGACCAGTAGGTGGAAAAATATCTGTAAGTATAACAGCGACATGAACGCTGACTGCAATTCATAAAGAATGAGTTTTGATGACATCAGCCATGCTGACAGAAGTGGAAGGAACTATTTTTTTTCTACTTCATGCTGCAAACTAACCATCATCTACTGAGGCACTCCTCCAATTCCTTTACAAATCCTGTCCTGGTAGGAACCTTTGTTTGAGGCTATTGGCAGTAAGGGAAAGGAAGTACAGCATGTTATCTGTGTTAATATTATTATCTTGTGGGTGAGGCATACAGTAGGATGGGAATGGGAAGTTGAGTTTGACAGCACGAAGTGGAGTCACTCGGGTACCTATAGCATCATATAAGCATCTACTACTAGAACTTTCAAAGGGACTTACCCTCCAGAGTATCAGTGCTGCATTTCTAGTTTGGGAAAGCAATGATGTGTCTTTCTGAGGTCATGCCTGCCCTGGGCACCAGATCAGTCATAGCTTCATGTCCATTCTGTTCTCCTAGCCAAGTGATTGTTATGAGCCTTGCTTCCAGTATGGTTCATATGATCTACCCAAATCAGCATGGTCCCTCTCTCTGGATAGGCATGCGAATCATCTTTACCAGCTCCATCAGATGTCTGAAACATTAATTGAACTCAGGTCACCTGGCTGTAATCAGAGTGTTATCCCTGTACATCACCTGACTAGTGGGAAGGAGCTTATTTTAAGAAAAAAGTTGAAAGCTTCAGATTGTAAAGATGAAAGGCATTTATGAGAAACTTAGAAGAATAATTGATGGAAACATTTTACTCTATGACTGTGAATGCCTTGATCATGTATGTATTTTCCTTTGATGGGTTTCTCTTTCTTTCAACCTGAGAATTTAACACTGGCACATTATGGAGTAGCTTAAATGTGTTGTTTCTACATAAACCACACGGTTTAGGTTAGTTAATGGTTTTGTTCCAGAAGTCCAATAAAACATAGACAAGTAATTTTTTAACTGACCACCTGGAGATGATAAAACGTTTGTGGTAGGGTAACCAGATGAAAGAAAGACAGGGTGCCTCATGGTTGTTTAGAGGTACTGATTACATTTATAGGTTCATAGGTAGGTACTAAGCTATCGGCCCAAAGGCATTTATAAGCCTAGCCAGAATGTGTTGGCTTTCGCCACCTCCTTAGATTAGTTCCCTGTGCCTCTGTCCAGCAGAGCCACTGAAGTGATCCCGGGGTAAACTTTCTGTTTCCCATCCACTCGTCAAGGTTTCTCTTGAAGAGTGTTAGTGAGGAGCTCTGCCTAATGTAGATTGGAATCTTGTTCCAAAGCATGGGAAGTTTCTGGGACAGGAATATATCCTTCCAGTACGTCCTATTTATTGTTGTGGTGAGGTTTAGATCCCTACAGCATGTGGCTCAAGGGGATATGGTTTTCCTTAGGTGGGGCATGTCCATCATTTCTGGGTTGGACATGGCCTTGAATGTCAGGCAGAGATCACCTCTGAGTAGGCGGTATGCAACCAAGTACAGCTGGAGTTTCTTAAGTCGAGCTGCATAGGGCATCTGTTTGAGGCCAGTGATCCTCTTGGTGAGGTACTTCTGTGGCCTTTCCAGCTGTTGCAGGTGTTTTGTAAGGTACATCCCAAATGGGCCGTAGCACTCCATGATGGGTCTGATGAGTGATGAGTAGAGGGGCACAATGACCTCTTTTGATCTGAATGTGAACCCTTTAGTGATTAGGTGGGCCACATAGAAGGATTTTTCTAACCGCTTTGGAAATGTGATTATCAAAGGAGAGATTACTAACTACTTGGGTCCCCAGATCCCTTATTACGTCTTCTGTATTTTAGGGGACTACTACCTTTGTGGTAGTTTGTGGGTACTTTGTTTTTTCCAAAGGTGATGACTATGCAGTTTTTGGCATTTAGCTTGAGGCCATGATTTTGACACCAGGTATCTGTCTCAGTGAAACCCTTTTGGAGCATGTCCATGTCAGCAGGAGAGTCAGTTATAGCCCCTAGTTTGCGGTCATCTGCAAACTTGGTCAACCATAGTCCTCCTGTGCTTGCCTGTACCTCTGAGAGGTATATACCGAACAGGTGGGGTCCTAGGACTGAGCCCTGGGGAATGCCACTTGTAACTGGTTTAGAGTCGGACCTAGCTCCCACAACTCTCACCATGTGGGTTCTGTCTGTGAGCCAGTAGGCAACCCATCTTATGACATAGGGGTTTATGTTCAGGCTGGTGAGCTTGTCTATAATACCAGAATGGGTAATGGTGTCAAAGGCCTTTGCGAGATCTAGGTAGGCTGCGTGTACCACCTTTCCCTCGTCTATAGCCTTGGTAACTGTCTCAAAGAAGTCCACCAGGTTTAGGAGGCATGATATGCCCTTAACAAAGCTGAACTGAGTAGGGTCCAGTGTTTGGAGGTTCCCAATGTCTCTGTTAATGAGTTCCATGATGATGCGCGCCATAGCCTTGCAGACCAAGAAAGTCAGCCTTATAGGGCGATAGTTCCTGGGGTCTGTTGTGGCTCCACCTTTGTGGAGCAAAATAACCATTGCTGTGCGCCACTCTATGGGTACATAACCTGTGGAGAGGCTGAGTTTGAACAGTGTGTTTAGGTGAGGGGTTAGTTCATCTTTGAGCTCGTGTAGGATGCAGCCTAGGACACCGTCCGGTCCCATTGATGCTGTGTTTTTGGCTTTGGAGAGGGCTGTTTTAACCTGAGTGTCTGTGATTTCAGGGCCTCTACATTCTTCTAATGGGGTTATGGGTCCTTTTGGGGGAGAGAGGGGGGTGAAGTTTGCACTGAACCTGTCTGCCAGGATGTTGGCGATATCAGTCAGTTCAGTGCATTTTGTGCCATTCTGCACTAACCCTAAACTAAAGATTAATGTGTTTCTGTGAGATATTATTTTGGGCTTAGGTAGTTAGATTATCATGTTAGCTGATGCCACCAAAACAGTTTTAAACAACAATGATAGAGTATCCACTCTCCACTAAGGCCTGTTCACTTTAGAAGGTAGACAATTAGGAGATAGAATTTAAGACAAACAAGCACATTATGCACTTCAGCAAGTGCTGAGGCAAAAAGCAATGAGGTATTGGGTGCCTAACTAGTGAAGAGACATAATTGAATCATTAATAGGTATATACCAGGCTAACGACCACCAAGGCCTTTATAAGCCTAGCCCTGCAACCCAGTGGCTGTGCAGGAAAAGAAGATTTCAGCTAGACCTCATCCATAGGTTCATAAGTTCATAGGAGATTACTAGGCTAATGGCTTAAGGGCCCTTACAAGCTTAGCCAATATATCCAGATTTTACCCAATATATGGCCCATTTAGGCAAGAGGATTGCATGGATTTGTGCTTTTGTGCCTGTGTATTGAGAATCCTACAAATTGCCCATGTCCATAAGTGACATAGGCACTACCCCAGGTGTGAATATGTGATTCCCCATCCATTGATCCAAATTACGTTTGAAGAGGGACAGGGAAGGGCTGTGCTCAATATGAATAGGAAGCCCCCTTACCATTTGTACTACCTTCTTCTTGTAAATGTAGCAGTGCTTTCAGGGTGTGATTAAAAAAATAAAATGATCAATTGATCAACCAGTAGCATGTTTGTTTCTTTTTTGTGTGTGTGCATGAGCATGTGCACTTGTGTGCGCGCGCATGTGTGTGTGTGTGTGTGTGTGTGTGTGTGTGTGTGTGTGTGTGTGTGTGTGCATATGTGCGCGCGCGCACACTAGCGCATGCTCCTTGATGATATGCTTAAATATATATATATATATATATAGATAGATATAGATATAGATAGGTATATATGAATAGATATAGATTTATATATGTAGATAGATTTAGATAGATAAGATAAAATACCAAATGTAAACACTCTAGGACATTAACAGAGCACGTGCTTAATAAAAATCTTTTTTATTTTGATAATGTTTGCTATTTACAACTCAAGAGCACTGCGATGGGAGCATCTTTCACTCCCATTTATGCAGACTTGTTCATGGTCTGTGTTGAACACCATTTAATCTATGACATGAACCATAATTTATTTTTGGGGGAAACAGATATTTGGTGTCACTATTTAGATGATTGTTGTCTAGTATGGAGGTCAGATGAGCATTATTTATTTGAGTTTGTTGAGTATCTCAAAGAAAACAAATGGGGAATTCAATTTACATTAAATTACCATCAGAAGAGTGCGACTTTCTTAGATGTAGAGGTTAAACTACTAGAAGATGGTACATTAAGTAATAATATTTATAGGAAATATTCCCAGTTTAATAATTTGCTATATGCCTCCAGTTGTCACCCTCCCCATGTTATTAAGAATATCCCTAAGTCTCAGTTTTTAAGACTACAAAGAATATGCTCTACTGAGGAGAGTTACAATATTCAGACAGGTGATATGGCCCGCAGAAGGTATGATCAAGGCTATTGGAAATATGATGTAGATTTAGCCAGTAAGAAGGTACACGAAATTAATTGACAACAGACTCTTTTATATAATGACAAAAGTTCTAGATCTGACTCTTATCTTAGGTTTATTATGGAATTTGTGGGCAATACCAGACACCTTGGGATATTTTATATATGGAGGCGAGATTATCCCAGTTTTTGCCTTCTAGATGCAGGTTTGGATACAGAAGGGGAAAAAACTTGGGGGGCTGGTTTAACCATTACAGAAAGGGTAAGATGGTACATAACAGTTTGCAAACTACATTATTAGGAGGCCCAGTTATGGGCAGTTTTCCATGTGGACACAGCAGGTTTTGCAGTATGGTCCCTAAACAAAGTTCATTCACGTCCTTTAATTGTCCTAAAGTATATGATATAAGAGTTTTTGGAAATTGTAGTAGCGATTGGGTGATTTAGTTGGTAAATTGTACCTGCCCTGCCTTTTATGTTAGGCAAACCTCTCGCCTATTTATACCCAGAATATCAGAACATATGAGTGACATTAAATGTCATAGAAACACAAATGCTTTATATAAACATCAGGTATTGCATCTTTCTGCTAGGTTTAGATTCACAGTTATAGAGAGAATATATAAACCAAACACTTCTTCAGAAAACTTACATTCCCTTTTGGATTATAAGGAAAGAATGTGGATAATTACATTAGGTGTCCTATTTTCTCCAGGACTCAATAAACAATTGTGATTGGATAATTGCGTGGTGCACTATTGGGCTGTGATGTATATATATATATATATATATATATATATATAGATATATCTATAGATATATCTATCTATCTATCTATATATATATATATATATATATATATATATATATATATACATATGTGTATATACTGATTGTAATATTTATTGTTATACACCACTGACGAAGGCTTTATGCTGAAACCAGTATGGTTTATCAGGTCTATATTATAACATCGAAGTTTTACAACTTCAAATGTTATAATATCGAACACATTCAATCAAAACACCAGAAAACCGAACAGTCAGAATAGCACATTTTTTCCCAGGGAAAAAAATTGCTGTTCCGACAAACATACACACAACACAAGCACACCAAATAAATAATCCACACACATACACTTCACAAAACCCTACACTAAACCAGACATACACCACTAGCTATCCACTTACATTAACCCAGCCCTAACCTTAAGGTCCCTATCACACACTCACCTTACCTGCTCCCTAACCCTAACTCACCTACCCCACCCTAACCCTCACGTCCACACAATCACACACTTACCTGACCCGCGCCCTAACCCTAACTCACCTAATCCATGCCCAATCGCACACTCACCTTCGTTCGCACACTTACCTTAACTCAGTCCGTAACCTTCACTCCACAATTGAGGAAATAGCGAAGCTGCAGAACAGCCCACTGAATACTTTCCCTAGGAAAGTATTCGGTGTTCTGCAGCTTCGCTATTTCCAGCATTCGCCCTACTGGGTTCGATATTTTAACATTCAAAGTTGTTAGACTTTAATGTTATAATATAGACCCGGTTTATCACCCTTTGTGTGTCAGTTTTTTTTTGTATATTCATTTGTGGGTATTCACGCCCATACACTTTTGTATTAAAAGTTCTTTTGGTGGAATTCAGTGCTGGCCTGTTTGTTTTTTTATTCATATTTTTAATTTGAACTATTGATTCATTTAATTGGAGTTCATTAAGTTGATGAGTGGATATTGCTGGCAAGTGGCTGTTTAAGTGAATGGAAAATGTTCTGTGCTATTAACTTACATGTGAAACAGTAAGCAGTATGTTTGCTCAGGGCAAGAGACAGTATGGTAAGCAATTTCTTTCTTTTCCCTTCTGTTGTGTAATCCCAGAGATAGTTAATTAAAAGTTGGGGTGTGAGGGGCACGTGGAGGGGGTGTATGTTAGCTTGTTTCCTACAAAAACACCATTGTTAAAGTTTTTTTAAGATGATTTTTTGGAGGTCCCATCAATTTCTTTCAATCTTTCATCCAGCGTATTGAATCTTAATGCAATCTACATTGATAAGTTAATATAGATGCTATATAAACACATGGCATACATGTTTATGGCCTGTTCTGTCTCTGTACTTTCATTTGCTGCCTCTAATATTGTTATTTTTGTTCTTCTTCTTCTTCTTGTGTTTCTGTAACTAGACAGTGATCAGAAAAAGGTCAGTAGCAGACCAGTCCAGGAAGATGCTCAACATAAATAAATGCACACATTAATTAATTTATGGTGGACAATGTAGGTAATCTAAATCTCAAGTGACTTAGGGAATGAGGCGACAAAGTTTCAGAGATCATGCGGTATGTATATATGTATATATATATATATATATATATATATATATATAGAGAGAGAGAGAGAGAGAGTGAGAGAATAAAGAGTCTTATATCAATATATTCAAGACACTGATTTCATACCTTTTTTCATGAAAAATTGTGGTAAACCATACATTTGAATCAACTGTGTTTTGCAAAAAAACACAGATTTGTTTATGGAATTTGGCATTTTGTGTTAAAGTGCTAGTTCATCACAACCTGTATTTCTTCACATATTTATTACTTTTGATACTCACAGACTCTTTCTAGAATTCTTTTTCAGTTTTGCATAGATCAATCTCTCCATCTATCATCTTATACATCTACCTATACAAGAAATCTATAATAAAATCAATGTTAATGAGCGTAATTTATATTTAAAAAATTTATGGATAGCTCCCAGGATTCATTTCATGGAAATAGACTATCTCTTTTGCAGAACCATAAATAAGTGTTCCCAGATACATGGTATTACATTATTCCATAGCTTGTAAGGAGGACACAGAAGATGAAGGCAGTTGGAAGATGATCAATGGAAAACATGCTAAAAGAAACATTTCAGTGAGAGAGAGAGAGAGAGAGAGAGAGAGAGAAAGAGAGAGGAAGATTGAAAAGCATTGACTGAGAGAGTAGTACGGTATTAATCAGGCAATACATTCGAGTAATCAGAGACATAGAATAACCAAGGAGAGTGGAAGAGTGGTAGCTGCTTACTAGCTTGCTGCATCTGACACATGGACTTTGTTCATTATTTGATACTTCCCACAGGTTAATTGATATTGTTTTATGGTTATTGAAGACCTGTGACTTATCAAATGTCTAGAGAACTGGACAGGCTAAGTGAGCACAGTGGACATTATCTGCTACCAACAGCTATGACCTTATGTTTCTCTCATTTCTCAATTATTTAGAAGTGATATAATTATATATATATATATATATATATATATATATATATATATATATATATATATATATATATATATATATTTATATCAATTTGTTTGGCTTTTATAGATAGAGGAAGTGGGACATTCATTAGTATTATTGATCTAGTTATCTAGTTAAAGAAATATTATCAGACTATAACCTCTTAAAAATGTACTTATCTCTTCCCAATATACATTCTTTTTTTTTTACAATCCATAAATATTTGTATCCAGTCAGCTTTTACATCTTCACTACCATCTCCAATAAATTGAAGAAGTTAGAGATTATATATGGAGTAACAAACATTCTATGTATTATTTCCACATAAAAACTTTCCAATATAAAGGTGAAGAATTTTGGCTGATCTAGGTAACAAAGTTTTATTCTTACCATCAATTGAATCCCTTAAGTTCACTACTATCTAAACCACATATAGCCTTGACAATCCTTATGTGATAAATTCCATCTTTCACTAGAAAGAATAAGTAATTTAAAAGCTAGTGCACACACACACACACACACACACACACACACACACACACACACACACACACACACACACACACACACACACACATACACACGCACACACACACATATGTAATATACAATAAGTTATATATGTATATATTTGTTTATTTATTTATTGACATTTGATTACTGGGAAAGTCTGACTGGGTACAAGTCCATTTTCTGGCGAGACCCAGGGAGAAAAGCTTCAGATTATTACAAAACATTTTAAGAACAATAATTTTGCAGTCTTCAAAAATAAAACAAAAACATACAGTTTAAATAATTATAACAAATTAGACAATATAAAAACATTGGTTAAGAATGGATACAAGGTATATTGCAATAATTTATTATTAACATAAATTTTAGATGGTTTGCAGAGAAACTATACGTACGTTGGTCTAAATATGAACAGGAACTGCAAGATGAAGTAAGGTAAAAACAGACTAATGTTATATTTAGAGAGAAAGTCAGGGAAGAGAATTTGCTAGCAGTAAGGAAGTAAGTGAAGAAGGAAGAGTAAAGAGGTATAAGGAGTGAAAATGGAATTTTTCACATTTAGGGATGTAGTTTATCCTGTTTTTGAGAAAGAATAAAGTCAGATTTTAGCTAGTAAGTCTGTTTTTAAAGGTTGGGAGGGAGGGTATAGACCTGATAGATTCAGGTGAGGAGTTCTAGGCTTTAGCAACTTTGTATGACTACAGACAATGCCCAGCAGATTTTGTAGGTTTATAGACAGACAGGACTTTTTGGTCACTGGATCGAAATGACCAAATGGGGACATAGCTGTGTAAAATTTTTTAGTGCTGGACAAACAAATGGATGCTTGATAATTTTATAGGTGGTAAGGAGTTGTGTATGTTAGTTGATGAGGCAGTTCTAAACAATTTAGGCTTTTTAGTTTCTGTACAGTGCTGGGTCCTGACAGGGCTATATGCTACAAATTTAGCAACTTTTTATCTCATTGTTCAAGTTTTAATTTTTGTGATGCCTGGAGATTAGTAAAGATGAGAGAACCATAAAAACAGTGGAGAGAAGATAAGTAGTGGCAAGTGCAGTTTTAGTTGCATCAGTTAGAAGTTTTTGGCTCTGTAAAGCATCCCTAGTTTTTGTTAAGTTTATCTTATGCAATTTTATATATGGAAGTCAAATGAAAGATTATCATCCACTATCACCCCTAATAGTTTGCTAGAAAATTAACTTCTGTGATTGTATTATCACAAGAGAGGACTTTATATTTTGTGTTTTCATGAGAAAGGGATTTGGGGAAAAAGTAGTAGTTTGGTCTTTTTTGGGTTAAGCATGGGTTGTGAGTTACAAAACCATGATTCAGTGTCTGTTAAAGCTTCCTAAGTAATTTTTTGGAGGTGTATCATGTTGTCTGTTGTATAAATGAGAGTTGAATCATCTGTGTATTGTATTAGGGTGGCCTGTTGTGTGGAAGAATAGAGGGTGTTGGTGAAAATGTTAAAGAGAAGGGGACCAAGGATAAAGCCTTGTGGTACACTGGTGGTGACTGGGAGGAAAGGAGAGAGTGTGAAGTGCCATTTTACTGACTGGTACCTATTGGACAGGTAGCTTTTAACCACAGAATGGTTGGCTAAGAGAGACTTAGTCAAGACATTTGAATCAGAAGTTTGTTGTGACAAACTGAGTCAAAGGCTTTAGACAAGTCTAGAAATAAGGAAGAGACTAGTTTGCTGTTATCTCTAACATTATTGACAGTATCTATATAGGTCAGAAGAGCAGTGCTAGTACTATGAGAAGGACTGAAGCCATGTTGTGTGAGGGATACAAGTTCTTCTTGCGGGAGATAGTTTAGCAATTGTTATTGAATACATTTTTCAAGTATTTTGGTGAGAAGACATAAGAATGCTATAGGTCCAAAGTTATTAAAGTCTGCTGAATTTTCTACTTTGTGCAGAGGGAAATCTGTGGCTTTTTTCCAGAGACAGGAAACGTGGGATTCCTGGACTGACCTATTTATAAGGATTGAGACAGGATAGGTAATGTGATTGATTGCTATTTTAAGTACTCACTTGGAAGGTCATCGACTGAAGAAGGGCACAGCCTAAGTTTGTTTAAGAGTAGTTTTATATAGGATGTAGGCACAAGTTTGAAGATGAAAATAGATATGGTAATATGTGACTGCTGGTAGGCAGGGTTGGGATTCAATGTTGAGGAATCCTTGGTTATAGATGCTATACCATCTATAAAATAAGAGTTGAACTGCAGTCTCGAGTGATGAGATATCAGGAGAGGGCTTGGGTTGAATTTTTGGTTTGGATGTAAGATTTATTTAATGGATGTCCAACATTTTTAGGGCTATGGTTATTATTATTATCAAAGTTGATATAGTATAGTTTTTTGTCTTCATTTATTTCTTTTTAGTATGATTCTGAAGCATTCTGAATTTTTCAAGATATCGAGGTGTTTTCTATGCTTGCCATTCTGACAGTCTGCCATTGTACCTGTGGTGGAGTATTTGCTAGGGTCTGATACTAGGTGTTAAGAAAATGAAAACACTGTCATCTGTGTCACCATGTATGGAAGGAGATTTGTATATATTCTCAGATTAACTTGTATTGTATGCCAGCATGTCTAATTGTGAAAATGTAAATAAGATTTTAAAATGTTGAGTTTTTCCCTGCTTTTACAAAATGTTTAAAGAATCTGTCAGCGTGTTGATACATTTCTAATTGCACATATTTGGCAATGTTTATCATTTGTACTGGGGATGGGACACAGCCAGAAATCTGTGTTGGGCTTTCCATAAGTGTTAGAGTGTGTGAGATTTAAATGTATTTTGAGTGTGAGTGAGTCAGAGGTCATAAACTTGAACACATTGCTCTGTTGTATAATAAGGGATTACATTTGGTGTGGACAGAGTTATATAGTCCAGTCCCAGGAAATAGTGCATGTTCCTGTTGTGATCTTAAGGGACATTGTGAAATTTTGCAATTGTGTTCTCTGTGCTATGGCGTTTTCCATGACATTCCCACACTGGAGTCAGTGATGAGGATTGAGGCTCCTTAATTACTGACCCAGGTTTTAAATGGGGGATATCACATTATTAATGGCAGCTTAGTAGGATTTTTAATTGGATTTTAGTAGCCTGTTGTAGTTGTCATTAAGGTGTGCATTCTTGACAGCCACAAGGTAAACATTCAGAATTTCAGTTCACCACAGTTTTATTTATTTTTTTGTAGTTAGATAGTCAGGGATAGCAGACAATGATGTCAGCAAAAGACTGTAGCAAGTTGACAAAAGATCCAGTTGGTTAAAGAGTGTGTAGCCAGAGGAATGTTGCATGCCATCCTGACCAAAGAAGCAATGATTTCAGCCTTGGTTGCAGCCACAGCTAAGACCAGCCATTTGGAGGATATCCAGTTTAGTGCTGGTGATGTGCAGCCTGTCAAGATGGGACAGTCCACATTATCTTCAGAGGACCTGAGAATCCATCTGGAGTTAAGGAGATTGTAACTGGAGGCCGAGGAGTGAATGAAATGTCTGGAGGCTGAGAAGCAAATGTGACATCTAGAGACTGTGGAGAAACTGCACCAATATGAACTAGAGACTAAACAGCTAGAGACCGAAGAGAGATTGAGGCATTTAGAAGCCATGGACAATGAGAGTCAGTGCTGGCAATAAATGGAGCTTCAAACTATTTGAGAGGGTCATGGAGGTAATGAGTAAGGGAATAACTGGACCCCAGAAGCATTAAAGGTCAGTAAACTTTTTCCTTAGTAAAGGGACGGGGATGACTTTGATAGTTTTATTGATATTTTTGAGGGGGTATGTAGAAAATATGATGTTGGACCATGAGCTCTAGGTTCAGATCCTGACTCCCTTACTCTATGGTAAAGCTGTTCAAGCTGTAGCAAAGCTAAATGATGTAGATTGTTTGAATTATGATAAAGTGAAATGTTGCTTGCTTGACTGTTTCAAACTTACACCTGAGGAATATAGAAAAAAGCTGAATGAACACAGATGCAAGGTAGATGAAAGTATACATGATTATAGTGCTGACTTAAGTACTTACTTCCACAGATGAGTGAGTGGGTGTCAAGTCACCAGTTTTGAGGGACTGGCAGACATTTTGGTGAGGGAACAAACCCTCGATACTTTGCCTGATGACATGAGAGTCTGGTTAAGAGACTGGGAATGTAACTCTGCGGAAGAGTTGGGGAGGAAAGGATATCTCTGCTTGGCAAGCAGAGCACTACTACATAAGAAAGGGATACCCAGTGCTGGACATACACATACTGGAACCCATAGGGGGTGGTCTAAACCACTCCAACAGAGTACACCAGTAATGGGAGAAATACTAATACAAGTGCACAGTTAGGGATGAGATGTTTCTAGTGTAACCAGAGGGGACGTACAGCAGCCAAATCTCCATTGAGGTGAGGTGAGAAACAGAAGGTGAGAGGGTCAGTAAGTGTGGATGACAAACTGCCAATGGTAAGTTGTTTAGAAACAACCAGGTGCCAAATTATCACCAAAATTTATATCTTATCATGGTAGATGGTAAATATGTAACTGCTAAGAGAGACACAGCTTCTGATATAACCATTGTGAGGTCTGCAGTGGTTACAGAAGAAGAGTACTTGCTTGGGCAGTCCACTTCAGTCAGAACATTGGGAGGGACCCCGTTCCAAATACCTTTGACTAGGGTTCATCTTGAATGGGAGGGTGGAAGAGGAAGCAACCAAGTAGATGTGTTTGAGGATATTCCTGCAGATATCTTGATAGGGAATGACTTTGATGATTCAGTACCTTGTGTGCATGCAGTGACATGCAGCCAGGCTTGGAAAAAGGCATGTAGGTCCTGTAGTCTGGGAGATACCCAGAAAGATCTCATACCTGAAGCTGGGACTGGCATGGTTTCAGAGAAAGTGCTATCTGGTAGCAGTAAGTCTGACTGTGAGCCACAGCTGCTGGTGGGTACTGATGTTCCCTTGGACATGGTAACTGTGAAGATGGAGGTGAGTGGTGGCACCCAGAGTGACAGCAAGGTGCACCTGTCAGAAGTGAATAGGCTTCCTGCGGAAGGGAAACTGGGGAAGGTCATGAAGATAGAGCTGAGACAGGCTCAACTTATGATCCTAAATTGCAAAGCTTGAGGGAGATAGCTAAGGAGGCATCTGAGGCTCAAGGAAGAGGGGAGTCTGTATATTGGAACAAAGGTTTGTTGTATAGAGAGTGAACTCCTGGAGTTGGGCTAGAAGGTGAAGTAATATGGCAGTTGGTAGTGCCTAGAGCTTACTGTTTGCCACTTTTAGCCATAGCACTGACATTCCATTCTCAGGTCATATGGGCATAAAACATACTAAGAGACATATTAATCAAAATTTCTGTTGGCCTGGGATTGCAAAGAATGTGGTAGAATATTGTAGGACTTGTGAATAGTGCCAAAAAGTTGGTAAAGCAGGGGACGAGAATAAGGATTGGTTAATGCCTTTGTCTGTTATCAAATAGTTATTTCAGACAGTGGCCCTAGATACTGTGGGGCCCCTGAGTACTCCAAGTTCTACAGGAAAGAAATACATCTCGGTGGTAGTAGATTATGCTACCAGATATCCTGAGGCAGTGGATGAGTCATCTATTGGGGAAGAGAAGGTGGCAAATGCTTTGCTAGAAATCTTCAGCAGAGTAGGTTTTCCACAGGAGATACTGACTGACCAAGGTGCCAACTTTGGATTAGACCTGCTGACTTCTCTGTGAAAACATTGTGGGGTGAAACATCTTAAGACCACCCCCTACCATCCCCAGAATAATGGTCTTGTGTGGAAGTTAAACTCTACATTGAAGACTATGCTACGGGCATTTGCAGACAAACATGCTAGGTTGGACTTGGATAGATTAAGTAGGGCAGTATTAACCATTAAACCCAGTAACTGTCAAGTGGGTATGGCAGAAGTCACTTACTTAGGAGACAGAGCTGGAATTGGTAAAATTAGGCCAGAACCTATTAAGGTGGAAGCTATTCAAGTGTGGCCAGTTCCTGTTACTAAAAACAAGTGAGAGCATTTCCAGCAACAGCAAGGTACTATAGTAAATTTGTACCCAATTACAGGACTATAGCTGCACCCCTTACTGACCTAACTAGGAAGAATAAACTAGACAAGGTTGTGTGGACCACAGATTGTGAACAGACATGATAGTACAACTAGAAATATAATTTATTTAGCCACTTGTGACTCCTGTGACCATTTTTACATAGGAAAGACAACCAGAAAATTTAAAGAGAGAATTTCTGAACATGCTAGTGACATTCATCTGTATGACATTAAAAATCCTGTAGCAAAACATGCAAAAGACTGTCTTAAGCATAAGTTTTATTTAAGGTCTTACACGTTATTAAAGAAAATCCATGAGGGGGTGACATTAACCACAGGTTGATAGGTTGGTACTAGGCTATCAGCCCTAGGGCCTATACCATATAATAGGACTAGCAGAAATGTCATGGATTGGGACTCTACAGACGTATGAGCCTCCAGGTTTAAACTCAAATTTCCAGCTGAAATCAGCCCTTAAGGGGCGTAAGCTAAAAATACATTTTTGATTGGTGTAATTTATTTTTAAATAATAGTGCCATTATAGTAGCTTTATGATCTGAAAAAGGATTGATGGTATATCCAAAAGCACTTATCCATCTTTACAATATTAAAGTTTTTACTATTTTAAGTGTCTTCATTTATTTTATCTTCCTAACCTGAATTTTTGTACATAATTTCAGATTAAACTGTGTATTATATGCCTATGATATTGTAAATAAGTTTCTACATGATTAATAATCTATTTGTACGCAATGTTTTAAAGACTTGAACAGTGTTCCTTTACATTTCTAACTGTGCATATTTGTAAAGAAAGATTCTATTGGCAAACTATCTCAGATTCAGCTGATCTGCAGATGATATAATTGGAATGTTGACAGTTGCTATGTGTTACTCTCAGAAGCTGAAAGTAAGGAAGGAACTTCAGTAAACAGTTGATTTTCAAAATATGAAATGAAAATTAGAACTGGAACAGTTGTGGCAGTTAGGCTAGTCTATAAAAGAGCCTGCAGTTGTCAGTTACAGTGGTCAGTTACAGTAGTCAGTTGTCAGTTGCATTTCACAGTTGTGCTGTGCAATGGATAACCAAAAGGACTGTAAGACTGCCTTTCATCTGTTGTAATAATTTAGTTTATATAAGGGACAGTGTTCTGTAGTTAGTTAGGAAATTATAACTAATCAGTTAGATCAGTTAGAGCTTTTTTAAATGTTGGATTTCTATCCTTGAGTATTGATTTCATTGTCCTGGTGATTGAGTTCTATTTGTTTATTGGCAATTACTGTTTTATATTTATTTAATCATTTTGTTCATTATTAAATATTTTTATAAAGTTACATTGTGGCTGGTCAATCAGTGTTTTTCTTTAGTGATTTGAGAATGCTTATAGCTGCCTTGATAACTTCCCGAGCCACTTCAAAAGCCTGGCAGCTTAGGTCATTTGCTATCATTTGTTTTAATATCTAATTGTCATAATTGGTCACCCCTTTAAAAGGGCTTGAAGACACTCTGATTGGTAGCAGCATTACCATATTATTTTGTGGAAGGGACACAGCTGAAAATCTGTTTCAGGCTCTCCCAGAAACATTTGGATGTGTGAGATTTAATTTATTTAAGTGTGAGTGTATCAGAGGTCTTAAACTGGGACACATTGCTCTGAAGTATATAATAAGGAGCTACATTAGAGGTGGACAGAAGTATACAGCCCAGTCCCAGGCTATAGAGCATGTTCCTATTGTGCTCTTAGGGGAAAATTGTGGAATATTATTCCTGCTTAAGTAATATTCTCACACTGGAGTCAGTAGTGAGGATTGAAGATCCTTAGTTACTGAGTCATGATAGTGGGGGATGTCACATTATTGTTGACAGTCTGGTGGGGTATTGCCACATTAATTGGTAGCAGTTCAGTGGGATATTATCTGCACATCACAGTATCTATGTATATCTACCTTTATATATATATATATATATATATATATATATATATAAAACCTATTGCAATATTTTATTCTGTTTTGTTCCTCTCTTACAATGTTGTGTGCATTTTACTTTCAAGCAATTAAAGTCTTGCACAGATGGGATCTGTAAAAGCCAATCAAAAACTCTGAAATGCATGCAGTTTTAAAGATTTAAAGAGATCCTTATAATTTTTGAGTCAATATGACAATGCATACTAGCTGAAAATGAATGTGTGTGAGCCAGTCGCTCTAAGCATCCAGCATTTCTTTTTAAATAAATGTATGCAAATTAAAATTCCAAATGAAAGAGGATTTTCATTCTACGTCTAGAAAAAGACACTAGCAAATAAATGAAACTAGAAGCTTGAAGAATGGCTTCTTGAATCAGTATTACATATTGTTGTTGTGCATTAACACAGTCAATCATTTGTTTGAATAAATTGCTCTAGAGGTGCATAGTGCTTGAACCTTCAAGACAAAACTGTTGTTAGTGGCTGAAATTTGAATGCAAATATTGCTCTGGGTATCTAAAACAAAAAAACAGTCCGAACAAGAAGCTATCTGAAATAAAATAATTAAAGCAAGTCACGTACAGAGATAAGCTATCATCACAACTTCATCAGATCTGATGAAGTCCATTATAAAGGAGACCTTATGAATTCAATTGGGAAGAAAGCTTGTCTTTGTGCATGGTTTACTTTTTATTATTTTACTTTGAGTAAAGTGTTTTATTTGAACTAATTTTGTGCATTGACTATTGGACTTATTGGACTGAAGTATTGCAAGTAAATTTGTGCGCATTGCTCAGGAAATCTCATTGGAAGGGCATGTTGATCTTTTTGCCCACATGACAAAATCTCACTTTAGCCATAGATCTAAAGTGTTACACTTGCACGTGCACATCTTATTGGAAGAGAAGTTCAGATATGGCCCCTTCTGCTTCAGTTGCTGGTCGCTCAGGTGGATGTAAAGGATTTCCCTGCACTTATTGAAAAATGTAGGGGAAGTTCCTCAGTACCCTGGCCTAATTTTCTCTGGTCAGTACAAATACCACTTCAGGTGATCCCTAAAAAGAGACAATTAGCCTGGTGGGACTAACTGGTGAATAAAGAATCAATAAATAAAAAAATAAATACAATCTTACTCTCGTTTTTCTTATGTAGTGTATATATCTATATAAAATTCCTCAAAGTGCTTCGAAATTACCTCCATCTTGCACATTATCTTGGCCATTTTTCCATCTTACAAATTGAAGATGATTGCCATATTGACCCTCTGTTGACTGAGTTTCATAGCTAGTGTGTTCAATAGCCTATTGGTGGCAGCAGTAGATTTTTTTCTCATCAGTGTCTGAAAATGTATTTATTAATATAGATATTCCTACAACTCCTTCCCACAAAATCTTTCTTACTTCATATGACATTCTAATCCCCAGTGATGGTGGAAATCTATAACTCAGTTAAATACTTTCTTAATCAAACTATTTGAACAGAGGGAGAAGATAAACACTGACCACTGTGGTCCCCTCCCACTTGTAGAATCCTCTCAATCTGGTGTGACATCACTGTGAATCTACCAGTATCTCCTCTGCATCCCACAGCCATACATTCTGCTAGTAAGACACAAGCTGCCTTTCTACCTCCTCCTCTGTAACTTACACTAACACTCTTGTCGACTGAACTTCTCTGTCCTGCCTGTGAAACTTGCACTAACACTCTCATTGACTGCCGTTCTCTACCATCCCTTTATGACTAGCACAAATACTCTCAATGACTACCATTCTCCACAATGCCACAATGCCACTGTAACTTATACTAACGCTCTCGTTGACTGCCCTTCTCCACTCTGCATCTGTAACTTGCACTAACACTCTTGCCGACTGCCTTTCTCCACCATCCCTCTATAACTTGCACTAGTGCTCTCATTGACTGCCCATCCCCACTCTGCCTCTGCAACTTGCACGAACACTCTCATTGATTACCCTTCTCCACCCTGCCACAGTAACTTACACTAACACTCTCGTTGACTGCCATTCTCCACTCTGGTTCTATAACTTGACCTGATGCTTTCATGGACTGCCCTTCTCTGCTCTGCTTCTGTAAGTTGCATTAACACTCTCACTGACTGCCCTTCTCCAATGTCCCTCTATAACTTGCACTGATACTCTCACTGACTGTCCTTCTCTGCCCTAACTCTGTAACTTGCACCAACACTGTCGTTGACTGCCTTCTCCCCCCTCCCTCTGTAACTTGCACAAACACTCTCGTTGACTGCTCTTCACCACTCTGCATCTGTAACTTGCACTTGCACTCACATTGACTGCTCTTCTCCGCCCTCCCATTATAACTTGCACTAACACTTTCATTGGCTGCCCTTCTCTGCCCTCCACTTTAAGTTGCACTAACATTCTTATTGTACCTGTTCTTTCTGGCTACTCCATGCTATTCCTCTGACAAGTGCGTCTCATGCAGAGATACATCCTCTACACTTATCCCTCTTCCACAACTCTAAACCCTTCCCCCTTCACTGAGCTCTTAATCCCATTAACAGTCCAGCTCACTGTCATCAAGGTTTCCATGCCCAATATCCTATCATTTTCCTCATCTGAATTACTGTACTTTCCCTTTCACGTTACACCACCCCCTTTTTCATTTCCATTGTTTACAGCTTTATCATTATTATCTATATACTTCACATTCTTCCTCGAGGTGAATACCTGCCAGTTTCATAAACAAGATCAAGCACGTTGTATCTGTCTCAAAATAACATAGGTACATACATATGTACACCTGTGACATCTAAGGCAGAAGTCTAAACTTCAACATGGACAGCATCCCTGATTCTCATCCCATCCAAGATGGCAGCCACAGCTAGTAAACCATTCATAGCACTCAATTCTCTGATCACTCCTTCTTGAGAGATCTTATCTAATGCGTCTTAATGTTTACTGATTGTTTTTTATCAGTTCATCAATTTCAGTTCATCTCAATGGTATTTACTTAATGAAATTGCATTTTTTGTTTTCTAGCTTATTTCCTTTGACATACTCTCAGCCTTCATTTATTAACACAACAGTTTAAATGTTCTGGTGATTCAGAAGTTCTCACATCTTTATATTATATTGCATCAATTCAAATATTTGAAAACTTCCCTATATAGTGACATGGTATACATTATTTTACAGCATTCCACCTGCAAATGTTTGGATTTACCATTTATAATGGGGGCTACACGATTATCTATTCCCTTTCCTTTTGTTTCAACTCTTCTGTACCTATGAGAGAACAAAAGCAAAGAAAGGAAAGTATATGGTGCTCCTCTAGGTTGCAGTATGGTACTGCCTAAATGATGATTGGTGTGAACAGTATTTCTTATGTACATTTCATATACATCTTCATGCACATCACCAAAATGAACTTCGATTTCTGCACCCCTCCCCAATCTGGTACAAATCAGTAATTTTATACTAATTGTTATGAGGGAGGGTTGGCATAATGGCTAAAGTATTTACCTCACAGACACAAAGTATGTCTCAGAATGGTAGCTAGTTTAGTACTTACCTACGCTGTTGCTTTATATTTGGTTGTATACCTTTAAATCTAGATTTTAAGGACTCTGGGTGTCTTTGGGATGACCTGTGACTCTTTCCAGGTTCCATTTCTCTGTTTCTTATATGCATTACATTTAATTTTAAGTGAACATTCAAAAATATTTTCTTACACACAAAAATAAAATGTACTCATTGGTGCATGACACTGTTGTTTTAGATATTAAAATGTAGTGGCCTTTTTAACAAGCTGTTAAAAGTTCATGGACAAATGTCATTGCAGCAATAGAAATATTTCAGAATCAGTCCTTCACGTTTAGCAGACTCTCACTCTTCTCCTAATGCTCATCTCAGTTATGGCTGACCAAGCCTGCAAACATTACCTTTTGAATGAGAGCAGCCAGATTAATATGAAATTAAAAGCTGCATGCTGAATTTGGAATCTGCACATTTATTTCTACACAGTCTAATGGCTAACCATGGCTTGAACTGATCTGTACATAAACCTCTGTTCATATTGGCAGATCATGACAGGAAGAAGCAAAATTAAGATCACTTTGTTGCAGATTTACAATACAAAAAGTGAAATATAATGTATGTCTTCAACGTTCTCATTTACGACCTTGTCACTATATAATAATAACTTCATAAGAAGTAATTTAGTTAATAACTCATTTTATTTTATTTGGAAAACACTCTGCAATGTCTGTACAGTGTCAAATGAAAACAAGCCATTGGGGGGGGGGGTGATTATAAACTCTCATGTGGGCATAAATTGATGGCAGTGCCAAAGGGATGTTCTTCAGTTAATCTCTGATGCATGCTAAAAAGTCAGCTTTGACTATGCATTGCAAAGAATAATATTTTCAATGAGTTTTGTAGAACAGTTTTCTTTTCAGGTCTTTTCATTCGGAGCACTGTTGTTTACCATATTGTCTTTTGTCAGATCCTGAAATACCACTTCATGCTGTCACCTGTCTGAGGTTACTGATGTTTCAGTTTATCAGACTTTGCTGTTTCTTAACTGTAGTACTTGAATGTGAGGTCACACAAAGAGCAAAAGAAGGTGAAGCGGACAAATATCCCTTCCTCTCCAAGCGTGTGCAATCTTATCACAGTCATAGAATATACAAGGTAACTGGTCCCAGTGCCAGTATCCATCTTTACAACTTACCTCCTTTTTCAATAAGTGATAGGATAGTGTTATCACGACAGAATCTGTGGATACCTGTCAAGTTTATAACCTCTTTTTGAAAGCATTTTTTAATTTGGAGTGCCATTTTTTTTCCAGAGAAGGATTAATTATTGTGTGACAAATCTGTTTCTCTGCACTGTTTTATTTATTTGCTGAAGAAAGTTTAGATCCTTGTATCTAATATTAATGGGACCATTGATTTGTGGAGATATAAGAGGCCTTGGACTATTGGATTCTTAATGACCCAAAATGCTAGGCAGAAATCTCCTCTATGGAGGCTGCATGACACTAAATAAAGGGATGTTGCTTCGCTCCTTTTATGGTGGCTATTGTTTTCTAAGGCTGTCATCATTTTAGTTAGGAACCTCTGGAAACTTTCCAGTTGTTTGATATGCCTATTAATCTTAATCAATAAGGAATGCAGAGCACTAAGAACTTCCCTATATCTAGATGAAATAGCTTTGCCATCAGTTCTGCCAGGTCAACATTTTATTTAATTATTTATTTATGTATTTGTTTGTTTGTTTGTTTGTTTGCCTTTTTCGATCATGAAAGTCCAACTGGGCAGAGCCTATTTTCAGCATTGGCTTGGGGAGAAAAGCTCCACCACAATACATTTATAACAACAAGTGAATTTCAAAAAAACTCTCAGAAAAATGAGTTGCATTTCTCATGAAACAACAAAAATAATTGCAAGACAGGTATATATAGTAAAATATTTGCATCGACAATTATGTCTATACAGTTGTTCCAGCTGTAAAATCTTGCAGAAGTAAATGGATTGTTAGTGAAAAAGGGAAACATTATTGTAAAAAAGTTGTGTTCTTTCATTTCAATAAAAAAAAGTTTGCAAGGAGTTTAAGATATGTAATGAAGTTAGTTAAAACCTTTTTTAGGAAGGGAGATTTTAGTATTCTATAGGTTTGTAAAGAGTTCAAGAGATATAGTGAAGTAAATAATGTAGGAGAGAATGAAATATATTAGTATTATATAGGAGGATAGTGGTAACAGCATAAAACAAAGAGCATGGCACATTATTAGTTCTGTTTAGGTTGCCTGTTCTAAATTGGTGGATTTAGAAGGTTTATAACTTAGGTATACAGGAGATGCATGAGAGGGGCAGAGTGATGGATGGAGGCAGTTAGAAAAAGAGAAAGATGAAAAGTGGTGTTTGGGGGGCTGAAAAGGGATGTATTAATTCAAATGCAGGAAGGAAAGTTGTTAGGGGGTACAATGACTCGCGTAGAGAATGGCTTATTGTGATAAGCAAAGGAAGTTTGTGCTTTCACTAGAGGTCTCAACCTGGTGATGAACATGAGCATGAGCAAGATTGGGTAAAGTATTGTTTGAACTGGATTTTATAGCTTAAAAGTTTATTAATCATTTTTACTTGTGTAGGGATGGTGTTCCACAGCTTGGAGATATAACAAGAGTATAGCGAGTCACCCAATGAATTATTTGCCTTAGTAATGCTTAGTAAAAATTTATCTCCAGAACGGAGGTCCCTTGTGGAGGTGTAGGGAAATAATATATTTCTTAATGCGGGACATTGTTCAAGAAAATATATCAGTTTGTATGCCATAACTAGCTGAGAGTATGTTATGTAGTTGTTAAGCTCTAGCTAGTTTAACTGCTTTAAGGCTTGGCAGTGGTGAGCTCGGTGTGTACTGTCGGCAACAAATTTAGCTACTTTGTTACAACAGGAAGCTAGTTTGCATTTTAGTGTAGAGCTTAGGTTTGTAAGGATAGGTGAAGCTTATAAGAGGGCTAGAAGCAAATATGATAAGGTTAGAGTTTTTCTTGCTGGGTCTGTTTTGCCTTGTAAAGGCAGTCAAGTTTCTGGTGGCTCTTTTTAATTGTTTGACGTATATGTTGATCAAATTTAAGATTGTTGCCTGTAATAATGCTCAATAATCTTTTCTGTGGTATTACTTCAGGGTGGCTGTAGTAGTGCAGCAATTAGCATTGTCGCCTCACAGGCAAGAGGTTCTCCGGTTTTATTCTCGTCTGGGGTGCCTTATGTGTGGAGTTTGCATGTCCTCCCTGTGGTCACATGGATTTTCTCTGGGTGCTCCAGTTTCCTCCCACATTTCAAAGACATGCAGTAAGTGGATTGGACACTCTAAGTTGGCTGTAGGTGAGAGTGTGTGTACGAATGAACTACTGTGCAAGGCTAGCCATCTGGCGGTGTAAAACCTTGACTCGAGATGATTGTCACTGCTGAACTGACAACCCAACCACATCTGCAAAAATAACAAAAGGGGTTGTGGATGGATGGTACTACTTCAGTTTTAGTATTATTTGATGATGTAACCAACAAAGACTGTCTTTGGTTGAGATAATGTTTTAGGGTGAACAACTTCAGTTTTGTTTTATTTGGATTAAGGAGTAGGTATGTATTTTTCAGTCAGGTTTCGATTGAAGACAGAAATTTCAGTGATTTCTTTTAGTTTGGATATTGCAGGGGGTATATGTATTAAAGTAGAATCATCTGCATATTGTACTATATTTGCTTGGTATGTGGCAGTGTGAAGCTTGTTTATATAAATATTAAAATGAAGGGGTCCTGGTATAGAGTCCTGAGGGACACCTATGGTAACTGGAAGAGAGGAAGAGAGGTCCTGTTGCCATTTGATTGCTTGTTGCCTTCCAAATAGACAACTTAGAAACCATTTAAGGGAGGCTAGAGAGAGACCTATAGAATAGAGTTCAGTGAATAAATGTTGGTATGATAAGGTTAAAAGCTTTGGATAAGTCTAGGAACACAGTTGACACTTGGTTACTATTTTTCCTAAGCTGGCTTATACTGCTGCTGAAGTGAAGGAGGACAGTGGTTGTGCTGTGGTAGGGATCTGAAACCATGCTGTGTTTCTGACAGCAGATTATTTGAAATTAGTTGATGCAGGAGCTGTGCATGAGTACATTTTCAAGTATTTTTGATAGGGGAGAGAGGATTGCTATGGGCCTGTACTTATTAAACTGTGTACATGTGCCACCTTTAAGTAATGGATTGTTTTACAGATAGAAGGAACATGTTTTTCAGATATAAATATATTTATCAATATAGGACAGAAAAAGCAATTGCATCTGCAGCCATTTTTAAGTAGTCTGATGGGAGATGGTCAGCAGCTAGGGTGGTTGGTTTTAGCTTATGTAGGAGTTTTTAATGGTGGAGGTAGGCACTGGGCTGAAGATAAATAGGTGAGATTTAACAGAGGCTGCTGGCACTGAGACGGTAGTGGAAGCATTAATGTTTGTGAGGGACAATATGGTCTGTATAAAATAGTGTTAAACTGTTTGGGAATTGAATCAGTATTACTGTTGGATGCAGGGGCTGGAGTGGTCATTTGGCCTGGATGTAAAAGGTTGATTATGGATGTCCAGCAGAATTTTGGGTTATTTTTATTTTTATTTTGGAGGATGTTATATTTGCGTGTCGTGTTTTACTTGGTATTCTGTCCTATTCCTTAGTTGCCTGAAGAGTTGAAATGCATTTTGTGTTTTGTTTTTGAGCCACTCTTTCCAGGCTTTGTCACACTGTAGCATCAATTTAATAGTTTCTTTAGCCATGGTGCAGGATTGGATTTGACCCTTTTAGTACATATTAGGGGTAAGGTTATTGAGAATTTTTAGGATTATCTCATTGAAGTATGAGACAGCAGAGTCTAAGGGCATAGATTTTAGTATTTTTCAGTTCTATTCTCTTAAGGATTTGGTAAAAATGTGTTTTTCAAAGTTTTTTGAGTTACAAACTTGGTTGTAAATTGTATGTTTATCTTGGATATTGCAACTTCTAAGAGAGTAAATAGGTTGATGGTCACATATACTGTCTGGAAGGCTACTGGCTACTATAATTCTGTTGGATCTGTGAATACAAATCCGGTCTAAGGTTGATTGCCTACCAGTACTTTTGTGGAGTCTAGTAAATAATGTATTTAACTATGTAAAGCCATACAGGTTTTGTTGCTATTAATAATTTGCCAGTCTATATTTATGTCTCCTACTATCGTGTTGTATATGGTAGGATATCAACTTTAAGACAGTTTCAGCAGTGATAATGTTTTTACCTGATGGGATATATATGGCTGCCAAACAAAGCATTTTCTCATTATTGATTTTGAGATGCCATACAAGGAGTTCTGCATTATTAATCTGTGGTATCCCCTGGGCATATTTATTTATTTATTTGCATTTGTTTACTGGGATGGTCCACTAGGTCAAAAAGTGCCCATTTTCAGTGGAAGCCCAGGGAGAAAAGCTCCACATACAAAAGGAATTTAAATGCAATCACATTTTCTATTTACATAAAAAGATAACAACTTAAAAAAAAACAGACATACGATCTTATCATAAATTTCTAGCTAGAATAACAAAGGCAGTATACATTATATACAAAATATACAAAGTACAATATATCATCTGCTTTGGATACTGTAGAGTGAACTGTTCAATAAAAATCCTTACTTAACTGTTCGAGTGACTGACTTTACCTTTCTGGAGTTATACTGTAGAGTGAAGACAGCAAGAGGTAGTTGCATAACTGTTAAGCAGAGGGGAGAAAAAAAGTTAGTGAGATCAGGTGGGGGAAGATGCTCTGTAGTTGTAGCCACATGTTCATTGCCATAGGGCTAAGAGAGACTGTTTTAGAGACTTTTTGTAGTATATGTGACTGGAAATAGTTCTGATAGAGCTGGATAGGGAATTCCAAGTTTTAGCAACGGTACATGAGTAGAGAGATTGACCAACTGCTAGACTGGGTATTTGTACTTTTAGAAGGAATTGATTTTCAGATCTGAGTTGTCGAGAGGGCTTATGGAGAGTAAACAGGAAGTTGTGGGATAGACAATTGGAAAGTTTGGTAATGATATTGTGAGCTGTGGTTAACTGCAAGTAGGTTAGGTGATGGGGAAGTTTGAGCCATTTTAGTTTGCGTAGGGAGATGCAGTGATGGGAGGAGTAAGTTTCCTTGGTAGAGAACCTGGCAACCTTATTATAACAGGACTCGATCTTGGATTTTAAGGAGCTTTAAATGTTAGTGAACAAATGGGCACTGTATAAAAGTGAAGGAAGCAAATAGAATAGTGCAAAGGTGGGTGTGAAGTACAATTTATGGTTATAGAGGGGTGCCTAGTTTCTGATGTTTTTTTTTTTATATAGTTTTGGATGTGTAGATCGAAGGTTAAGTGTTTGCCTATTATAACTCCTAGAAGTTTAGTTTGTGATACTGCTCTAATGCAGGTTTTGTTTTGTGACTAAATATTAAAATCTGCTCTACTTGGGGGGGTTGATATTTTGGGGGTGAATAGAAGCAGGTTAGTTTTCCTGGGGTTAAGGGCTAGAGGGTTGTTATTCATCCATTCCTCATCAGCAGAGTCAGCAATGCAGATAATGGTTGAGTCAACTGTATACTGTATTACAGGATTTAGGGGGAGGGTGGAGTGGAAGTCATTAATGAATACGTTAAAAAGAAGAGGTCCCAAAATGGATCCCTGGGGAACTCCTGTGTATATATTGAGGAATGGTAAGAAAGAGTGGAGCCATTTAGTGTCTTGCTGTATGTTGGCTAGATAATCAGAGAACCAGTTAAGAGTGGGGGGGGGGGTGACATTCCCAGATTGGATAGCTGTGCCAGAAGGAAGGGGTGGGATATGGTGTTGAAGGCTTTGGAGAGGTCCAGAAAGAGAGAGTAGACAATTTTTCCAGTGTCCCTTGCTTGGGTCGCAGTGTCCATGAATGATAGGAGTGCAGTGGTGGTACTGTGATATGGACGGAATCCATGTTGGGATGGGGATAATATCTTATTTTCTGTTAGGGAATTTAGAAGCTGAACGTGGATGCATTTCTCCATGATTTTGGATAGCGGGGAGAGTATTGCAATTGGACAGAAATTGGTGAAATCTATGTTAGGGCCACCTTTGTGAAATGGGGGTATGTAGCCTTTTTTCCAGATTACAGGTACATGAGACTCTTGGGGGGATCTGTTGCTTAATGTGCTAATGGGGTAGGCTATAGCCTTGGCTGATATTTGTCAGTAATCTGGGGGTAGATTATCTGGAGCAATTGCACAGGGTTTTAGTCTGAGTAGTAATTTGTGAATGGTAGCTGTGGAGATAGAAGAGAAGGAAAGGAAGCATTGGGCTGGTTGTGTGAAGGTTGCACGAGTGTGTGTTTGCTAGCTTTAGAATTTATTTGTGGGTAGGTGGCAGAGAGTTTGAAGATGGTGTCTATGAAGTGTGTGTTGAAGAGGGTTACTATTTCATTGGGAGAATTTGTCTGGATGTGGGCATGGGTTGTTTTTGCTACCTGGATGCAGTAAACTAGAGATAGTACCCAAAAATGTCTTAGTGTTGTTTCTGTTTTGGGTTTGGGATGTTTGGTAGAAGTTTTTCTTACCTCTGATTATGAAGTGTTTGGCTTGATTTCAGAGTTGTTTAAATTCTAGGAGGTGAGCAGCATTTTTGGTTTATGCCAGAGTTTCCATGCTCTATCTCTGTTTGTCATAAGTTGTTTTGTGGCTTTAGTTAGCCAGTTAGCATGGTTGGTTTTGATTCATTTTACTCTTAGAGGAGCTGAGTTATTTATAATATTTAAAAATGTAGCATTGAAGAGTTCAAGGGTAGCACTTTTAGGGCACTCCAGTCTATATGTAGGAGGCTATTGTTTAAATTTAATGGGCTGAAGTTAGATAGGTTCCTGGTTAGTTTAGTCTGGTGGGTATTGTGGGTGGGGGAGTATTTCTGAAGGATATAAACAGGTAGGTGATCACTTATGGTTTGAGGTAATGTGCCTGTGGCTGTAATTTTACTCAGGTCAGACACTAGAATCCAATCTAGTGTATAGCCATTGTTTTTGGTTTTCTTTGGTCTGGTAATGTCTGTTAGTATGAGAACAGGTTTATGTTGGAGGTGGACTGTTTTTGGTAAGTTCTAACCAATCTATGTTAACGTCACCTAGGGTGATTGTTTCATTTTGAATAGTTTTAGATGTCCAGGCAAGAATTTCTTCTAGTACAGGAATGTTATTTACGGGGGGAATGTAGAGATTGACTCTACAGATTTTTTTAGTGTTATTTAATTGGAGTTACCCAATGAGAATTTTTTCAGATTCAAATTGAGGTATGGGGCTAGAGTAGGGAACAATGTTGAGGTGGTTGGAATAGAATATGGCAATGCCACCTGCCCACCTCCTTTTTTACGTGGCCTGTTAGACCAAAGACAGTTGTAGCCTGGTGGGAGAAATTCAGTGCCTTTTATATAACATTTGAGACAGGTTTCAGTAGCAGCAACTGTATCAGCTTGGATTTGGGAAATCCAAGCATGGAAGCTTGTGGTTTTGTTTCTGATGCTTTGTAGGTTTAGAGTTATCAGTTGTAGGGTTTTAATGGAAGTATGATGGGCTGTAAAATCAGTGGGCTGTCCTGGGTTGGGATGGACATCCCCACATTGAGAAAGGATTTGTTTTTTGAGAGTGTGGTAATTGTACAATAATCTTCTTTTTAGATGTAGTTTGCTAATTTGGGAACATACGGGGTGTTTCTTAGTATGACATGACAGAACTTTTAATTATTGTAGATGATGGTTATGCCACCTGCCTGATTTTTTTTTTCTGTCAAGCTTAATTATATTGAAACAATGTGGGGTAATTTCATTGTCATTTATGCCTTTTTTCAGCTATGTTTCCATAGCTATGATTACATCTGGGGAATATTGTGGCAATACAAGTGTGTATGTCTTAGATTTTATTGCACATACTTCTAAGACTGACACTTAGGAAGAGAAGTCTGGAATGGGGGGATAGAGGAGGACAAGAGGATTGTTCTTTTAATACTGTGCTGTTGTGTGGGGAGTTTTCTGTTTTGTGGGACCAGGGTTTGGATGAATGTCTCCACTATTTTTTGGTGGAAATTTTATGAAGGAATGTATGTAGCCAAATGCATTTGTGCTTTATATTTACTGGATTTTGTATGGTAATATACTTAGATTTAAGATACCTGTAACTGAAAAAGATAAGATGGCTTGCTGGTTCAGTATGAGTGCTGTGGTGATTGATAGACTTGGTAAATGTTGGTGTAGCAAGTATGGGTTTGTAGGATTATTAATTCCATTTACTTTGGAAGAATGGTAGTTGGTAGAGAGTGTGCTAATATGCTGAGGAGGCATACTAACAGGGTTTGAGTCAGAGCCATTTTTTACAATATGTAAGTTGGATTTTGCTGAAGATATTAGCTTGCACTGTAAAATGTTACTGGGCAAGAGTTGTTCTTGTTGATTGTTTTGATGCAGAGATAGATTGAAAGTGTAGGGGGTGGAGTTGGGATATTTTAAATGTAGAGTAGGAGAGGGTGTGTGGGAATTGGAGGTAGAGTAGGGTAGGGGAATGAGTGAGCCCAAGCATAGCAAGTGTGAATGAAACGGAGCCCAACCACTCAATCAGCAAGGTAACAGTGTTGAGAAAAGCAATCAGTAAGCTTTGGCTATGGTAAAAGGTAAGAAGGTTTCCAGAGATAACTGTATGAGTTGAATAGTGTAAAATAGAAGCTGACAGAGGGAAAAGGAGAATTACATGGAGTAGTAGATAAGCCCGGGATGAGTAAGCAGAGATTTACACTTGTGGTTAAGCATTTAGAAAGATAGCAGCAAGATAGCGTGTTAAAGGAAGTAAAGGAAGAGGCAGCAGTCTGAAAATTTATTATTTATTTATTTGCATTTGTTAACCGGGTTGGTCCAGCTGGGTAAGAATTACCCTTTTTCAGTGGAGACCCAAGGGGAAAAGCCCCAAAGAGACATACAAATACATACGAATAGAGACAAATTTACAATATTACAGAGGAAAACAATATTATGGGTACAATGGATAAGAAAAACAAACAATGAAAGTTTGAGAAAACAAATGGTTTATCCTGTTTTAGTGGGGGTGGGTGGTGATGATGACAAGGTGTGCACTGGCAGTTATTTTGGACTGCAAAAAAAACTGCTAAACTGATTGCCCATTATTATGGGCTGTAGTATATGCCAGTGGTATAGATGTTGGTGGTTCTATGGAGCCACATTCTCTAGTACAGAGTATGTGCCAATACAGCTACCTACTTCAGGTGAGTGTAGATGGACACTCAGCTGTCCCGATAGTCTGAAATTATGAGCTGCAAGTCTTAGGTTATGTTAACTTTACTGGATTAGACATATATATCTACTTTGATTGCACACTCTTGGTTCTTTCAAGGATGGACTTCAGGCTTCCGTGATAGTTGCTGGACAGTGGTAGCTCCAATGCAGCCTGTGCAGTGCATTAGCTGAGACTGGTTTGGTCAGGGTCAGCAGAGGAGGAGTAGAGATGATGATATGCTTTCATTAGAGGTCAGGGACTCCAGAAAAGGCATGCATTCAGTGTGAGTTCAAAGATGGTGCCTACAGGAAAAGATTTCCTAACCACTGTTGCTACATGATGGCCAAAAGAAAGGGAATGATCTACCCGTATTCCAAGGTCTGTTATCACACTTTCATTTTTTAATAGAGTGTTTTCCATACTTTAAGATGGATGAAGGGATTGTTTACCAAATGCAATGATAATGCATCTTTTGGTACTTAAGTTTATCCCATATTTTTGAGCACCAGTTGTTGACTTGTAAGTTCCAGTTGGAGCTTCAGCATATCAAAAGGGAAATGAGGATGGTACCAAGTTTGTAATTGTGTGCCAATGTGGTTAGCCAGAGATCCCCATTTGTAACTTGGGTATTTATGAAACAGATGCCAAACAGTCATGTTTCAAGCACAAAGCCCTGAGGAACACTACCAGTCACACTCATGTTTGCTGAGGAAGCACTTAATCTCACCATACAAGCTTTATCCTTCAGCCTATTTACTATCAATTTAACTATATAGGTGCCAGTTTGGTGTTCATTCAACTTGTTTATTATATTAAGTTGATTTGGTATTAAAAGCCTTAGCCAGGTTGAGGGGTGCTGTATGGACAGCATGTCCACTGTCTACAGCTTAAGTTATTCTCTTAAAAAGTTGACCAGATTTATTACACAGTATCTGCCTTTAGGAAAGCTGAACTGCTGGGTGTCAAATGTTATAATGGTTTGATGTCATGGTTAATTAGGTCAGTTATGATATATTCCATGGCTTTGCAGATGAGACTTGTCAAGCTAATGGGTGTGTAGTTTCTGGGGACAGTGTTGAATATACCTTTGTGAAGTGGCATCATGGTAGCTGTGCTCCACAATTTAGGGCCAAAACCAGTGGGTAGACTCAGAGGGAATAGCTGTAGGAGTGTGTCCAGTAGGTCCAGTAGGGCATGTTGCAACTAGCTATATTATCAGGCCCTATGAAGTATATATTTTTCATTTTAGAGAGGTACTTTAACAAGTGTTCTTTAATTATGATGGGGGGGGGGTTGACATTCTGTGGGATACGCAGGCTTTCTATAGTTGTTTTGAGGTTAAAATGTGTACTGAATGTGTTGCTATTTTGGCAATTCTTTCTAGATCTAAGTAAGTAGTAGTATTTTGGATAAGTTCTGAACAAGGCCAATTAGTATTCCTTAGTTTCCTAATGCAGCTAAAGATGGATTTTTAATTGTCCTTACCTTCTGATGCTGCTCTTAAGTTCTTGAGATGCATTCAGTTTCCTTATTTGCTCTTTTAATAGCTTTTTAATGTTAATCTTGATTTGAGTTTTTTTCTGCAATATAGCTTAAGAAGCGTTTTTAATTGTATTGTACTTCTTGGAATTGGTAGGACTGGCAAGGTAATGCATTTATCCAGTTGTGCATAGAGTTTGCTTACTTAACAACTTGCTAAGTTAGCTGTTGTTGGTGTGTCTTTCAGCTTTTCCCGGTTAGGGTTCGCCACAGTGAAACTCTAGTCCGCTAATGATTGGTAGTTGATTATTACGTGCCGAGTTACCAGCCCTGATGCACAAACTTCAACGAAGGCACGCCCATTAACGCATGTCTCCACGCAGAAGACGCTCTAGCTGAGAATCGAACCGGACAGCGTCTTACTGTGAGGTGCCAACACTACTGCAGCACCACCAATCTTGGCTTATAGTGTTAAAGAAGAATTTAGATCCTTCATCATATAATTGTAGAAGGTTTGGTAGTATATATCAAGACTGGCTGTATAGAGGCAAAGGGGGTAGATGATTGTCTTATAGTATTTGGCACTATTTTCAGCATTTTATTTCTAATATTTAACATCTCAGCTAAGGGAAATGTGACTTATTTTTAGTTAATCTGGCTCTTGATGATACTACCCCTGGTAAACTTCTAGATTCTGTCATTGAATGTCATCATTTGAGGATTATAAAATGTATTATTTTTTAAACAACAGTACTCTAATCAGGAGAACTTTTTCTATATATTTTATATTACATTTTCTACAGTCCCATTAATCTTACCTTATGTTAAGAAAATGACCTTTTCAAGGTCACAGAATACAACAGCATTGCCATGCTATGCAGACAAATTCTGGACACTCCACAACAGCTTTTGCAGCTGTCTCTTTGGCTGTGTTACTGCCGCTTGTTATAGAAATAAATTCTAGAAATTCTACAAGTGATTTGGTAGCTATCGCTCTCTCTCTCTCTTTCTCTATCTCTCTCTCTCTTTGTCTTTCTCAATCTCGTTCTGTTTTCCAAACATCATAATACACTTCAGTAGAAGAACAAAGCAAAGTCTCAGATGTACAATATAATATTATAATTGTGTAAAATACGTTCATTAACGTCACAATAGTTGTTTAATTATCGAGCCAATGTGTGATGTTAGGACAAGTTAAAATGAGTGGAAAATAATTAAAAAAACTATTTAGCTATATTTTGCAATAATTATATGGCACAATGTGTGGGACATACATTGTGTGCGCATAAATTGAATTCCCATTTTCACTGAACTACCAGGCCAAGACTGCTGTTGAAAATAAATTGTATCCCTGCATTCAGTGACATTTAAGATAATCTTTTTAAAAATAATAGCATACTAATAATGTGTAGTAATAATTACATTGTGCAAAAAATGAAACACTGTTTCTTTATCACCTACTTTATCAGATTGTATCCTTGCTTGCAAAGGACAAATTACTATGCAGTGCAACTGAAATTTCTTTTCATTTATTTTTACTGCAAAAGGCATAAAACATAGTTTTGTTCAGAAGCAGATAACTTACCTATATACTAAACCCAGGTTTTGTCAGATTGCAATATTCATTCACGTTGCTTAGTATTTATAAATCATTTTAGATATATTGCAGTATACATGTCTACCTTGAATGCTTTGTGGACTCACACAATTAAAATATAGTAATTTTAAAACATTTATGGCACCAAATAAAATAAAATGTAGTGTTTGACTGTGGAGGGTGCTGTTGAGTGGATATGTGTGTGTGTGTGTGTGTGTGTGTGTGTGTGTGTGTGTGTGTGTGTGTGTGTGTGTGTGTGTGTGTGTGTGTGTGTGTGGGAGGGGCTGGTTGTCTTTGAGTGGATGTGTGCTTGACTGTATACATGTGCGAGGGAGACTGAATGAAAGGATGTGCCAGAGGTATACATGGGCTATCATTGGTAATTACTTCTGAGAAGTGTTTTTTAGCACTTGCAGTTTTTACAGGTGATTCAGAGACATGCAGATTAGCTAATAATGACATCTTCCTCATTGTGGCTAAAAGTTGCTATTTCAGAAGTAGTGGGCAGTCTGCAGGGTAACAACCCATATTTGTGGATTCTAGCAATTATCTGTGTTACTGTTTCAGAAAAAGCAGTATGGAAGGCTGAAGCACAATTAAACCCCAAAGACACTGAAGAGCATAACAAATTCGAGAATGTAGTATTGCAATAATACAGCAGAGCATATTCAATGACTCAGAGCAACATAATATCAGTGGCATGGGTCTATGCATATTAATGATGATTTTAATACACTGTAGTTTATTATCTGAAGGTTTTTGTATAAACTGCTTACAGATAGACTATGTCATATGTTCATAGATTCATATGTTTATTCTAAGCTAACAAACAACAGGGTCTTTAGAAGCCTAGCAATGCAATCCAACACATTTTTCCCAAGTTCCTTAGACATCTATATGATGGGGTATGTTAGCAAAGCTGTAGCTAAGATTATGTGGGGGTAGTTTTGTTGAGAATTAATTTACTTACTGTTGACCTATGTGCACCAGAGACATGAGGACCACATTTGAGGTGAATTTGTGATTTCCCATCCAATGACCAAGGTTTCATTCAAATAGGGTGGGAGTGGAACTCTGCTTCAAGTAGATGAGGAGGTTATTCCACAGTGCGGTGTTCCTTTGGCATATATTGGTCTCTCCAAAATGTTCCATTTATGTTGCAGGCACAGTTCAGTTAATTGGTCATATTGCCACATACTGTTTCCCTAATAAAGATGATGCATACTGCACTACCACAAGGGAACACAGACGGCTGTTAGAATTCTGCAAGTCATAGTTTTGGTTGTTATATACTTGTCATTATTTTCATCATCTATTTTGTTACACAAAACTTAGAAAAATGTTTTAATGACAACAGGCAGACTCACAGTTCAGGAAGAGGTATCAAAGCGTTTCAACCTGCATACTTTGAAAAAAAAAACATATCTGAATTGTCTTTTGAAAGGGAGGACTTGTGTCATGATACACATTTAAGAATTGGGGTCAACAAGTTTAAGAACTGGGGTCATATGTCATCTAGGATCACAACAAATATATATTTTGGATTAATCTTCTATTTACCCTACTTCCACTGACCATCAGTCATCTAGCTTAAGGGGTCATCTAGTTTACATTTCGTCATTTGTTTGTTACATTCGGACATTGACTGCAGTCCAGATGGCAAGAATTACATTAGTAATATGCATGATTAACACAAACATGATTACACATGTGAATTTTATATCCGTATCTATATATAAATAGCTATATAGATACAGATATCTATCTATATCAATCATTATATATCTATATTTCTCTCTCTCTCTCTCTCTGTTTATTTCTATACACGCAAACACACACACACACACACACACAAAAACACACACACGCACACACACACACACACACACACACACACACACACACACACACACACACACACACACACACACACACACACACAAACACACACACAAGCTATTTACTGTAGCCCCCTTTTTCCCAACATATATTCTTGTATTAGGGTCAACACTGTGCAGTGAAGAGTTTGAACTATTATACATAGGTTCATAGGTGTGTACTAGGCTAATGGATCTGGGGCCTTTACAAGCCTAGCCCATAGGATTACCCTGACTTCGTGCCACCCAACCTTATTTCCCAGTGCCTCTGTCAAGTAAAGCCACTAGAGTGATCTCTGGGGTGAATTTTCTATTTCCTATCCACTCAACAAAATTTCTCTTGAAGCGGGCCAGTGAGGTGCTCTTCTTGACATGTATGGGAAGTCTATTCCATGGCATGGGCAGTCCCTGGGTTATAAACCTGCCCCTCCAGCATGTTCTGTTGATTGTGGTAATGGGGTTGAGGTCTCTGGAGCATGTGCTGTGGAGTGATTGAGATTTCTTTAGATATAGAATTTCTAATAGAGCTGGGTCAGACATGGCTTCGTAAGTCAAGCAGAGATCGCCTTTAAGTAGGTGATATGAGACAGAGAATAGTTAGAGTTTTTTAGTCTGTCCATATAGGACAAATGTTTAAGGCCTAGGATCCTCTTTGTGAGGTACATTTGCGGCCTCTCCAGTTGTTGCAGGTGTTTAGTGGGTACATGCCAAATGGTGCATTGTACTCAATGATTGGTCTAATGAGGTAAGAGTAGAGAGAGACAATGACCTCTTTCTTTCTGGAAACAAAACCCTTAGTAATGAGATGTGCCACATAGAAGGACTTTCTGACCACAGTGGCAATGTGGTGGTCAAAAGAGAGTTTGCTATCAACTTGTGTTCCCAGATCTCTTATAATGCCTTCTGTGTTCAGTGGACTACCATTGATGTGGTACTTCATGGGAACAGGTTTTTTCCCAAAGGGGATGACGACACAATTTTTGGCATTGAGCCTAAGGCCGTGGTTCTAACACCAGTCATTGGTCTCAGTGAGGCCTTTCTGTAGGATGTCAGCATCACTCGGGGAGTTAATAATAGCTCCCAACTTGCAATCGTCTGTGAACTTTGTCAGCCAGAGTCCTTTCATGTTGACCTGGACTTCAAAGAAGTAGATAGCAAACAGGAGAGGACCCAAGACTTAATCCTGTGAGACTCTACTCATGACTGGTCAGCAGTCTGACTTGGAGTCAGCTACTTTCACACTGTGGGTTCTACCTGCGAGCCAATTTACAATCCACCTAGTGATATAGGGGTTAATGCCTAGCTTAGTGAGTTTTTCTATGATTCCTGAGTGGGGAATAGTATCAAAGGCCTTGGCCAGATCAAAGTAGGCTCTATGAACCACCTTGACTTCATCCACAGCTCTGGTGACTGAATCAAAGAAGTGAATAAGCTACTTTTTATACTAGTCTATCACTCCGTGGCTTTTAGTATGCTGGCATTGTGTGGAGTTAGGCATACATGCAAGGTTATTCCTGTTTGCCCTGCTATGTGGGTATTTTGATGTGAATAACTACTTGCTTGTGATTTCTGACTACCAGCAGGAAACAATCAGGAGTGTAACGCATGCAGTCATTAAACAGATCTATAGAGTGCAAATTCCTTGAGTGTTATTCCTCATATAACCTAGAGGATACAATACCAATTTCTGATCATATAATAGGGAGGCAAATGTCCTGTACCAGACATGGTTGAAAAATGTAAACACGGCATTTTAGCTAGTAAAGTCAGACATGCAACACACGCTAAAACCAGGCAACTAACATTTGGTGTTCTAGTAAGGTAGTTTCTAAGATACACAACTAAAAGAAATAATATTGATTTTTTTGCACTAATAGCAAAGTGTTGAGATAATTTCTTCATCACTGAAATGATTTTATGATGACAAATTATGAAACTTAGTATGACACATACCAATTAAACATCTGCAGTGTTTTTGTTCCTGAGAAGCTGTGTAGATTTTAGAAAGTCAGTTATATGTCTGTACTGTATTCTTCTGCACATTTCATTGTCAGGCATCACAGTCCATAGATTTGATGGTTTAATGCATTACGTCGAGGCTGAACAGTAAAACGATAGGATAATCATAGGAAGTCTAGAAAGATGATGCCTTTATTACTTCAGCATGTGTCATTTTGATGGAATAGGTAAAGCATTCTAGAGACCTGAAGAAATATTCTACATCTGCCAAGCCTTCATAAAAAAATTTCTGCTGAAATGAAGTTTAGACTTCAGATTTGAAAAGTAAGTCATTTTCATATGGATTCTAACTAAGCAGACAATGCACAATATTTCCAAGTTTCTACTGTCTTATGGAAAAGGCAAAGAATGTGTCTTAAATTATTTGATTACTGTTTTTGAAAGCTTAATGACTCCAGATTGCTCCAAATGTGTCAAACATAATTTGAAAAGTAAATTAATTCTGTTCTTTTTTTAAATTAATATATTACAACAAAGGCTGCTTCACAGAAAAGAGAACCAGGAAGGGGTGTTCTCTTTCCACCTTTTTTATTTGCTTTATATTTGGACCACTGTCAAAGAAAATAAGAGACATAGAAATTCGACAAAATAATTGGTATGGTATTCAAGACTTTTTGCAGATGATATTTGCTGGGATTCAATAAACTCCATGTAGGCTGCGCACAAAGCCTACATGAGGTTTACATGTTTGTGCAGTGGTACGTAACAAGCAGCAGTGCACATCAATGTGCAATGCATATTCGTGCCATGCAACACGTCTAAGTGAGGGTCTATGGCTGGCAACAATGTTGCCGGCCAGGAAACCATGCAAGTGAATGTGGATAGCAATCCTGTTTAAAGCAGAGCACTTACGGTCTGCAGTTTTGCATGGAATGCCACAATGCGATGTCACCAGGGCTTCACAGATAGCTTTGAATATCTTAGTTCAGCACATCTGCACAAAGGCCAACATAATGCCGGAACAATGACCCAGAAATAGGGACATATTTGACATAGATGCCTTACAGAAATGTGGTAGAATTACATGTTCTGAAGGATTTAAAGTTTGAAACTCAAACATACTTCTCAACCTGTTACAGCAAGAAATCTGGACAAAGCCATAAATAATGGGGGGGGGGGGGCAAAGTCCCAGAAATAATGATGGATCTTTAATATGCTCTTACAAACTTAGAAAGTTGATAAACAGGTTTTGTATTAGCATGGATTTTCTGAAGATCATGAAGTCTGAAACTCAAATGTCTGTCATTATTTTCTGATTTCAGTAAGCAATGACATGCCAATGACTTGCCATAAACCCAAGATTTAATGAAGCAGAGTTCAAAAATATGAGACAAAAATCTGGACATTCAGGAAAAGTCTGGACAATTGAGAGTTATGAACTGAAATGTAAGTAACAGTGAGCCACATCTGTCCTGAGATCATCCCAGCGATATGGTAGAAAGCCACAAATTTCATAAGGAACACATCTTGACATCATATCTCTAAACTTTACAGAATTTTGTAGAATGTCTAGATTGCTTACTCATATGTTTGTTTTTTCATAAAATTGTGGTTTTCTGGCAAATTAGTGGTAAATCATTAAAGACTGAAATTAAAAAATAATGACAGACAATTGAGTTTCAGACCTAATACCCATCAGAAAATTCATGCTAATGCAAAACCTGTTATTCTATCAACTTTCTATGTTTGCAAGAGCAATATTTAAAAATTGTCCCTATTTTTGGGCCTTTGTCCCTCTTTTATTCATGGCGTAGTCCAGATTTCTTGCTCTAAGAGGTTGAGAGGTATGCTAGACATCCTGTGAATATCTGGTCAGTTTAGAGGTATGAATGTGAAGCACGTGGTCCAAACACAGTACAGGACAGTGTATCTACAGTGCAGAGTATTGTTATATCCCATTCCTGCCGTTCTCTTCCAAGTTGTGTAAATGATCTGCAATGGTACATAGACTGACATGTAAAATATATATTCAGGGGAAGTTTGTGCATTGAATAGGGATGAAAAGATGAATTGTAGGAATGCACACAGTGAAAGAGGACAGGTGAAACAACCTAATGTTTAGCAGATGAGGGCATATCAATGGCAGATGGCTGTAGCAGCAACACCACTTACATAGCTAAATGGTACAGAAGGGACTGCACAATGAAAATGTGTCTTATGTGACTGTCACACAAGGTGACAAACAATGGGGAGCATGTCTGCATGAGATAAGCATCCTTACATGAATAATGCAGAGGACATCTATCAAGGATCTGACATACAGTTGGGATCGGGTGCATATTGTGAAGCTGTGCAAACTGATTTGCCTGAATATAAGTGTAATCTCAGCAGAAGTCTCCAGCAAGTGGGGCACAGGTAAAGGCTCATGGAAAACATTAAAAGAACCAACCATAATCATGGACAATATCAGAATAATACCACCATTTATCCCATGCTTCTGACATAACATATGCAATTTGCCGTGATAAGAGATGATTCTTCACAAACACACTTGGAGAACTATTATGATATACCCACACTCTGTGAAGGTAATCATGTACACTGTCCTGGCACCATAACATCTGCTGGAGGTGTTAGGAGGGACACTGTTATACTTGTATGTGACAGTATGATCAATACAGGCTACCTGACTGGTGTGCATGTTAGGTATGTATATATATATATATATATATATATATATATATATATATATATAGACAGAGAGAGTGAGAGTGAGAATGAGAGTGAGAGTGAGAATGAGAGTGAGAGGGAGAATGAGAGTGAGAGGGAGAATGAGAGTGAGAGTGAGAATGAGAGTGAGAATGAGAGTGAGAGTGAGAGTGAGAATGAGAGTGAGAGTGAGAGTGAGAGCACAATCCACACTGTCACACATGATATCCATGCCATTAATGTTGTCAAACACCTATGTGTGATCACCAGAACAGGTAGAACACATGCATCTGGTGTAACAACTTGATTGGTGTTCTGCTCCATCAGACATGCATGTATATGCCACAAAAAGAATACCAGTGTAGGGCCAATAAGCTGTGTAACAGCTCACTGTGACAAAGGTGGTACACTTCTGTTACACATCATTGGAAGATGTGTAGACAGGTATATGAAGAAGTGTGCATTGTACTCAGTCATTGGAGTGATGAAGGCTGGGAACTGTGGAGGAATTTTGGCCTCTGATGGAGGACTTTTGACCTCTGATGTGGATGTGCATCACATGCCCAGTACTTGTGGTACATACAAGGGAGTAGTCAGCACTGTGACCACATGCTGCAGGCTGTTCCACTTACCATCTACATCAGGACACATGTCACATACCCATTGGTCTGATTATAGGGTGAGATGTCCACATTTTACTTAGGCTGTGTGTTTGTTTTCCTGACTTAACAAATCCCCCTATGTTTTCTTCTCATTGCAGGTGTTGTCATGGCTCTGACAGCAATCTTTGGTATGTTGATACTGTCTGCTTTATTCTAATATGACAGTGGAGTCAATGATTGCCTACAATCTGTAGTCCTTCAGGCAGCGGACTGGACACAGGATGTGTTATATAGAATAATGTAAATCCTGTAAAGTGTATTTTTACATACGCTTACTTCTGTGCCTTTAAGATGTGATATGTTTTAATATTTTATCACTAAAATGCTTTGTGGAACTTTTCTCCCCATGCCTCCACTGAAAATGGGTCTCGCACCCAGTGGACTTTCTCAGTCAACAAATGTTAATAAATAAATAAACAAACTTGTATGTCATCCGTGATGTCCATCAGTTAAATAATGGACAGGAAAGTACGTAGCAGACAACCCTGATGTACGGACATGATCACTGGATCTTAGATATAGGTCACTTCACACATTTTAATTATGTATTTATTTGACATTTGTTGACCAGGTTAGTCCGACTGAGCAGCTGCCCTTTTTCATCGGAGGCCCGGGGACAAAAGCTTAATAGTTAACACATATGTATAGAATTGTACAATATTAAGAAAAGTAAGAACATAGTTTAAAATAGTAGGTAAGTCCAAAACAAATTTGAGTAGTCAGTTGAAGCAGATAATCTAAGCTATTTACAAGTTAGTCTCATGGCACAGCTGTTGAGTAAGTATGAGAGAAAAGGGGGGGGGTAGGTAGGTTAGAGACAGCAGAAGAGATGAGGGTAGACAGTTTCAGGACGGTGTTTACAGTGACTGGCCAAGGTGATTTTTAGAAAGTTTTTGGTAGCAGTTTTGAAATGTTGTGGTTGCTTCATACTTCTTATATCCAGAGAAAGTTTGTTCCAAGAGAAGGCGGGGGAGTTGCTATACAGGTTTTTTCTTATTTTGCTTTTGGCTTGCAGATTTGAAGTAGCTTTCGGTCTGTGATTTGGAGAGTCCACTGGGGGGTGTAGAGAGAGACAAGATGGTTGGATGTGTCAGTTTGCTGATGGGGTCAATGATGTAAGTGTTAAAGATGGATACTGTTTCTTGGGCAGTATTGTTGGGGCAGGGACTGGGCAATGAGGGGTTACCTGGATGTAGCATTTGGTTTATGGGGTGCCAGAATTTCTTTGCATTGGATGCGTGTGAAGTTGAGGCATTATTATAGAAGTTCTTCTTGTCTTTGTTGATGTACCTTTTTGGTAAGGTTACATAGTTCTTTATATGTTTGAAGATGAAAGGGGACCTTTGTTTTGGACCAGGTTTTCCATGTCTTGTTCCTTTTTATTTTGCATTAAGGAGCAGGTAGTATGTGTTAGCCAGGGAGATATAATTGATTTACTCTTACAGTATGTAAGAGAGCAAGGGAGTTGAGTATATTCAGGAATATGGAGTTGAATTTTAGTATTGTCTCATCTAGAGGTAGATGATATAGGAAGGCCCAATTTATCACTAAGTGGAGGTTGTTGAAGTTATCAGGATGGAAGTTAGAGAGTTTATGGCATTCTATGTACATCCCAGGTTGTCTTCTCAACTGGCAAAAACATGAACTAGCATCACCACTAAGTACTCTTTTCAATCATACTTTAACCACAGGCTTTGTTCCTGCGAAGTGGAGAACAGCAACAGTTATTCCCCTCCACAACTGGGAGATTACAGATCCATAAGCCTGACCAGCCTCATCTATAACACCATGGAATGTATTATTATGGACCTCATAAATAAAGACATAGGCAACCTCCAAACCCTGGATCCTACCCAATTTGGCTTCATGAATGGCAGATCCTGCCTCTTAAATCTGGTGGATTTCTTTGAAAATGTGACTAAGGCCATTGGTGAGGGAAAATCTTTGCACACAGCATACCTCGTACTGGCAAAGGCTTTTGACACAATCCCACATTCGGGCATTACCGATAAACTTAGCAAACTGAATATAAACTCCTGTGTTGTAAGATGTTTTGCCAACTGGCTCACAAACCGGACACACACTATCAAAGTGATTGACGCCACATCAGCTGACAGACCTATTTCCAGTGGGGTGCCACAGGGGTCAGTGCTGAACCTGCTTTTGTTTGGTATATACTTCTCAGAAGTTCAGTTGAAAACTAAGGGGTTGTGGCTGACCAAGTCTGCAGACAACTGCAAACTAGGTGCAATCATTGAATCCCCAAATGATGTCAATATACTCCAGGAGAGTCTCATGCAGACCAATGACTGGTGTATTAGTCACAGTCACAAACTGAATGCAAAGAAATTCATCATCATTCCCTTCAGCACAAACAATGTCCCCTCATACTATCAAATCAACAATACCCTAAGTAGCCATGAAGTTGTAAGAGATCTGGGATCACAAGTTGACTGCAAGCTTAATTTTAACCACCATGTGTCTGCTGTAGTATGGAAAGCTTTCTACATAGCACAGTTGATCAATAAAGGCATCACACTGAAACAACAACAACTGAAAGCAAATGAAGTTATAGCCCCCCTATACTTGGCATTTATCCAGCCCATAACTGAGTATATTATCCATTTGGCATGTACTATACTAAGCACCTGCAGCAATTAGAGAGACCTCATAGGTTCCTAACAAAGAAGATCAAGGGACTCCAGCATGTGCCTTACACAGGCCATCTAAAGTCCCTGTCACTATATCCATATCATATAGACTACTTAGGGAAGCCTTATGCCTGCCCTACAGAACAATCCAAGACCCAAACCTAATGAACTTGCTACATATCCATAAATCAAACATGACTAGGGATACCCATTCCAGGGAACTAAATATGGCCCGCAACTTAAATAGGACATATTGGAGGCATACCTCTCAACCGTGCCAAGTTCCTCAGAATTTACCAGTTTTGAAAGTAAAATAATGGGGATCCACAAATTCCTGAGTGGCCCCTTCAAATCCTGATTTTGCTTTTTTTCTTTATTTAAAAGTTTAAGTTCCTGATTATGTCATTATGCATCACCAACATATCCTGTACACTGGAGGTGCTCAGTAGGGAAAGACTTCTGTATAGATTAAGAAGCATTTCAAAAAAGTAAACAAAATGTTTCCAGGTGTGAGAAAACAAGCAGCCAGCATAAGTATGTAAGACCCCGAGAAGCTGTCCAAGTAAGCACATCCCGTTAGTTCTTGTGGACACATTTAAATATTCCAACAAAGTGTGCAAAGTAGTATTTAAATATGTCATGCCACTGAAGTACATTAAGGAATTAACCCAAAGAAGAGGAAGTCACCAGCTGTGTTAGTAACACACCTCATCTGCATTTTGTTGGCTATATCATTCAATTTTAAATTAATTGGTAGAATTGCTAAGTATGTTTCTGTCATTCTGTTTTTGTTGAATATTTTTTAAACAAGCATGACACAATTAATACCAGGCCAGTGTAGTGTTGAACTCTGCTTGGTGACTTTATTGCAAGCCTAGCAACACTTTGAGTTAATAATAAACTTTGTTTTGCTTTAAAGGTGGCACCTTTGCAAATCAAATGTCCCTCAACTTGTTTTTGCTGCGCAGAGTGACAAATAGGGCTTGATTTGTCTACCCTGAGAGAATGTAATTACAGCAGACCTCTCACCTCCAAGGCATCTAATATAACTTGCCAGTAGGAAGTATGCGGTCGGTTTTTAGATGCTTAAAATGACTGCTGTGTTCAGGATTTCAAATAAGTCTAAACAGGGGCAGAGCATATGGTTTAAGATGTAAATGGAATAGATGCAAACCTACAGCAAACCGTTCTGGAAGGTAGTGGCAAATGCAGCAGTGCTGGAACAAAGTGTGTGTAGGGGAGGGGCTCCGTTTTAGGCAACTCATTGATTGTATTTATTTATTTTTATTTATTTACAGTTACTGAGGAAATGCATATTTTAGAATATTTATTTCTAAACTATTCATTTTATTTACAATCAAGTAAATAACAAGAATACCCAGGAACAGCAGATGAAACTGTTAAAACGTACTTATTTTATTACAACGTATTTTCTGTTAAAGATACTGATAAAATTAAGCTCCCAAAACAACAGTTGGGAACTTGGGATGAGTTTGCATCAGTAAAATCAAACAACAGTAATGGAAAATATGTTTTAATAAAATAAGTTTTAACTGTTCCTCTACAGTTCCTGGGTATTCTCGTTGTTTACTTGTTTGTCGTTTTGGCTTTACATTTTTTGAATTTATTTATGATCTAAAATATTTTCCATAAGAAATAATAATTAGCAACCAAGTAGTGTTCTAAATCTTCATCCATGTTTTGTTCATAGGTTCATAGTTAGGTACTAGGCTATCAGCCCAAGTGCCTAAGTAAGCCTAGCCAACAAAGTTCCCTGGCTTACGCCACCCAAGAAAGTTAATTTCCTGTGCCCCTGTCGAGCAGAGCCACAGACGTGATCCCAAGGGGGGTATTTCCTATTTCCCATCCACTCGTCAAGATTTTTCTTGAGAATGCTAATGAGGAACTTAGCTTGACATAGATGGGTAGATTGTTCCAGAGTATAGGAAGTCTCTGGGATAGGAATCCATCCCTCCAGCATGTCCTGTTTATTGTTGTGACAAGGTTTAGGTCCCTAGAGGGTGTAGCTTGGAGGGATTGGGATTTCTTAAGGTGTAGCATGTCCAACAGCTCTGGGTTTCACATAGCTTTATATGTTAGGCAGAGATATCCTTGGAGTAGGCGATATGCTACAGAGTAAAGTTGGAGTTCTTTGAGATGGCCAGTCATCCTCTTTGTGAGGTACTTCTGTGGCCTTTCCAGCTGCTGCAGATGTCTTGTGAGGTACATTCAAAAAGGGGCATTGTACTCTATAATGGGTCTAATGAGTGCTGAGTAGAGGGGAACAACAACCTATTTTTTCCTGGATGAGAACCCTTTTGTGATGAGGTGTGCCACATAGAAGGATTTCCTGACTGCTGTGGTGATGTGATTATCAAAGGAGAGACTACTGTCCACCTGGGTCTCAAGGTCTCTTATCACACATTCAGCATTAAGTAGCCTGCCGTTTATGTGGTAGTTCATGGGTACAGAGTTTTTACCAAAGGGGATGAACATGCACTTTTTGGCATTGAGCTTGAGGCCATACCTCTAACACCGGGCATCTGTCGTAGTGAGGCCCTTCTGTAGGATGTCCACATCATTTAAGGACTATGGTTCCTAGTTTGCAGTTATTCACAAATTTCATTAGCCAGAGGCTTTCTGTGTTAGCCTCTACTTCAGAGATGTAGATTCCAAACAGGAGAGGTCCCAGGACTGAACCATGTGGTACTCCACTTGTCACTGGTTTGAAGTCAGATTTGGAGTCTGCAACTTTTACAGTGTGGGTTCTGTCAGTGAGCCAGTTGGCAACCCATCTTGTGACGTAGGGATTTATACCTAGTTTAGTGAGTTTAGCTATAATTCCAGAATGGGGCATGGTGTCGAAGGCCTTGGCAAGGTCAAGACAGGCTGTGTGAACCACCTTACCCTCGTCTACGGCTTTGGTGACTGTCTCAAAGAAGTCAATCAGGTTCAGAAGGCATGCACTGCCTTTCACAAACCCAAACTGGGTGGGGTCCAGAGTTTAGAGGTTATCAATGTCTTTGTTTATGAGTTCCATGAAGATACATTCCATGGTCTTGCAGACCAGGCTCGTCAGGCTAATAGGGTGATAGTTCCCAGGATCAGTGGTGGCTCCCCCTTTGTGAAGTGGGATAACTGTTGCTGTGTGCCATTCAGTGGGCATGAAGCCTGACGTGAGACTATGATAGGTGGGGAGCCAGTTCATTCTGAAGTTCATATAAAATGCAGCCTGGGATGTTGTCTGGTCCCATAGATGCTGTGTTTTTGGTTTTAAAGAGTGCAGCTTTTACCTGCATAGATGTGATTACAGGGACTCTGCATTCTTCCTGTATAGATATAAGCCCTTTAGGGCGTGAGTGGTGGGTAAAGTTAGCACTGAACCTATCTGCCAGGATGTTGGCAATATCAGTTGGATCTGTAATTTTCATGCTGTTGTGCTGTAACTCAGAGCAGATCTGGGTGTTGCCATTGAAATTCTTGACATAGCTATAGAATGCTTTGTGGTTTCCCTTAGAATCAGTAGCAATATTGTTTTTGTAGCTAGCTTTGGAGGATCTTATAAGGGATCTCATCTTCTTACTGAGGCTGACCAGGGAGTTCCTCCATTCATGGGATTTTACTCTGTTTTGCAACAGTTTCTTTCTTCTGTTGTAGAGTTTATTTATGGCAGGGGACCACCAGATTGGCTTCCTTTTTTGGACGATAGCATCCTGGTTCTGTTAGGGATAGCACGATCCATGCACTCGTGTAAGTGCTTATAGAGTGCATTTGTGTAGGATTCAGCAGTCGTAACTGTATTGTCCATCTGCATGGCTGTAATGAAGTTCACCACTTCTGTCTTAAGAAGCATGAAGTTGGCTTTGGAGAAATTTTTTACAGTGGTTTCCTTAATGGTGGGTGGGGGCAGGATGCAGATATCTAGGGTGATTAGCTTATGGTCTGATCTGACCAACAAGGTGTTGATTTCAGGTGTGGAACACCGGTTACTCATGTTGGTAATGACTAGATCTAGGATATTGTTGCCCCTGCTGGGGTTGTGGATAAGCTGATCCACGGCATTGGAATTTATGAATTCCAGAAAGCTTTGAGTGAAGAAGTTGGTACATGAGTTGTTTTCCCATTTAATCATGGGGTAGTTGAAATTGCCTATTATTAAGGTGTTTGGTTGAACCCTAATATTTTCTAGTATATCAAGAAAAGAGGAGTGGGAATCCTGGGGCATGGTGGGGGATCTGTAGCAAGGTACAATTTGGATTGCAGTTTTGCCCAGAGTTAGTTGCTCTTGGATAACCTCAAATGCATTATGCTGCGCAACTAGCCTGGAGGTGTGGATATCCTTAATGAATATTGACACACCTCTGCCTTTGATGTTCTGGTCCAGGTTAGATGGCTGAAAAGTGCGGTATGAGTTATAGCCTGGTAATGCACTGGTGCTCTGAAGAGCCTTGAACCAGGTCTCAATCACTGCACATATATCAATGTTCTCTATTTTAAGGAGTGCCTCGAGTGAGTGCATTTTGAAATTTAGACTTTTAGCATTGAGTAGCATTACCCTCAGTTTTTGCTTGCCTGTTCCTGTTACGGTGGTGAATTTGTCATTTGAACCTTGCCTAAAAAAGGCACTATAGGGGCAGCAGGAGCCTTAGCCAATATCTAAGTTGATAAAAACTGTTTGCCCTACCAGTAATTGATGCAACATGTATAGCTGAGTCATGAACAACTGTACCATATATTTTGGGAGTGTTGGGTTTCTGTGGCTGGAAAAAATGCATTGTACGAACAGACAATTGAAATGAATATTTGGGGAAGAAAAGAACAGAAATATCAACCAGTAAATGAGACATATAGTTGCTGATGCATGGATTGTACGAAAAAAATGAAGGATTTACTGTGATGGAAGTACATTTTGTTGTAATATATTTCTTTGGAATTTTTGATGAATGGAGTTGGCATGATAAATTCCTTTGCGAATGGATGGTATAGTGTTATGTGTATGATCACATCATGATGATTTGAGTTCACTGTTGTTTTTGCCTTTTTGTTGTCAGAACACATTACATTTTTACAATGGTTATATTTGTAACAAACAAAGTTATCTAGCTGAAGACTTTCTTTAAGACAGGTTAAATATTTTTTACATTATGGGCACAGTGGAATTCTCTTTTGTAGTTTTAGTATAAAAAAACTGAATGTGTTTATAAACTTTCAGCAATGGGAAGAAACCTGTGTAAGAATTTACATTTTCCTAAAACCGATGCATGATTTGTTTAGTTAACCTATCTCATTTTCAAAAAGTACTAGTTTTGTGTACATTTTATAAGAAACTTAATTCTACCTTGGCTACCTTATGATTGCTATGGAGTTCAAGTTTTTTAATCTTTTAATTTAATGAGGAATAGTGAAAGGGGAAACCAATACCCATGTCTCATCATGATAGCTCAAAGTGCCTTGCTAAAATACCTTCCTCAGTAGGTTGTCAGATTTGTAGCAGCACGCCTAATTCTTTATAAAATTTTCCAGAAATGGTGAATGTGGACTTGGCAACTCTCCATCACACTGTGGGCCAAGTATGGGAAGCTCTGTTAATAAATTCTAACAAAATTCTTTTGAACCATAGAAGTGCACACTTTTTAAGACAAATTTCACTGTGGACGGTAAAGTAAGGGACTTTAACACTGCCATGTACCTTTCTTTAGTTTTAGATGAAAGCCTGAACTTTTGAAACAAAGTGGCAAGTTTGAATCAAGTTAATGGAAAATCATTGGTATGTGTTACATCTTTTTGGTAAATTAATAAAGACCGATTTTAAAGATGTTGGCTTGTTGCTTGAAGGGTAGTGCTTAACTGCTTTATATCTCTGCCTTGCTTTACAATTTACTGTCAATCCCTCTTACAAAGGTGCCCTTCTAACCACAGGTGGCCTAAAGAGCAGGTTAGAGCAAATTGATGCTTTTCTTGCAACCCAGAACCTGGATTTATTAGGCCTCACTACTTCCTGGATTAAAGATGATACACCCAACCTTGGTCAGCTACCACTTTCCTGGCTGCCATTACATTTTCTATACCTATACTAGTAATGAAATGGAAGGGTGCTTTTTTTCTAACTAAATCTAATCTGCAAACACCCCCCCCCCCCGTTAGACAGTGCTCAAGTATGACTGACCAAGATTCTAACTGGATATCCTTAAAAAGAAAATGACTGCCATGCGTACCTCTCAACATCCTAACACAAGAAATCTGATTAAAGTCTTAAATAGTGGGGGGGGGGCAAAGACCCAAAAATAGGGACAGATTTAAAATATTGTTCTTATAAAATGAGAATGGTGTTAGAATAACAAGTTACTAGCAGTTAATTTTATTTTTATAAAAGAAAGTTGCATTTCAGTTGTATGCAAGTTCATAGTTTGATACAAGCTCAAATGTTAATATAAATAAAACACTATTGTGATAAATTTTGTGTTTATTATTTTGCCTGTTCTTTTTGTGTTTGAATGTTGGTATCCCAGAATTCCATTTGGGGAGATGGGGTTACATAATTATGCATGCAAATTTCATGTTAATCAGCATCCAGATTTTTAGCCAGTTGTACATTATTTTCATGGACTGTTGTCTAGATTTTTGATGTTTCCAGGTTGAGAGGTATGGCTGAAGGGACAGATTTATCTCCCAGTGACTGCCGCATCTTTGGTACAGTCTACCAATTCATGTGAAACAGAGCACCTCTATGAAACCGTTCAAGAGGAACCTGGACAAGTGGATTGGGCACCATAAATTCTTACCAGGGATAGAGCCCACAGCCCTCCTGGACATGGTCAGGCATCACTAAATGAAATCTTGTGCATTGACTAGCATTTCTATGGTATTACATTGGGATGAAACAGCTAGTCTTAAAATGACCTCCGGTTCAATAGCCTAGTAATCTCTTGTGATTCTATTATCCTATTAGCAACTCACACAGGTTTGTTTCACACAGCTGGGATATTAGTAATGTCCATTTAGAAGAGTTCCAGGATGACATGTTGGCCTACCTCACAGTTGAGAAGAGTCAAGATGTGTCTATACAGGTCTACTTGAAAACACTGACACGCAAAAACACTGACAACGAAATGACCGACACGAAAAAAAAAAAACGAAAAAACAAAAAAAGTTCAAAAACACAAAACTTCACATGCCCGACAAACCAAAATCCCGACAAACAACAAAACAAATACCTTTCCCAAAAAACACACACACAACACAAGCACACCAAAAACCTTACAAACCTACACTAAACCTTACATACACAACTATCTATGCACTAACCTTAACCCAAACCCTAACGTTAAGGTCCGTCACTATCGCACACTTACCTTACCCACATCCTAACCCTAACTCACTTAACCTGCCACTAACCCTCAAGTCCATCACTATCACACACTTACCTTACCCACACCCTGACCCTAACGTCTGTCCCTATCGTACACTTACTTTAACATGTCGGTGTTCTCAGCATCGGGATTCTCAATTGTCGGTTTTCTCCGTTGTCGATCTTCCAGTATCGGTGTTCTCGTTGTCGGCATTCTGAGATTTCAGCATTTTCAGGTAAACCCATCTATACATACATGCATCAGAGGCTCTTCCCCCAACTCAGATGGATGCACATTCATGTACACCCTCTTATGGAAACTTAGCCCATGTGGAGGGTGTGTTGAAGTGTGTACTCAGCTGTATCAGGAATGTGTATATGCTAAGTCATGCCATAGGTGATTCTGTGTGATAGGCCTGGATGATGGTAAGAGAGTGCATACTGCCTATCATGATCTAGCCTAGGGATTTGACAAAATTCCCTACTCAGGTATCAATGAAAAAGTCTCCCAGCTGGGGATTCAACCATACATCAATAGATGGGTAACCAATTGGCCCACCTACAGAATGCATGCTGTGAAAGATGGTGAATTAACCTATACCACTAGAACTGTCATCATTGGCAACCCCCATGGATATGTGCTTAACCATTTACTGTCTGGTCACTATTTCATGACAGTTCAGGCTAAAGTATATGTCCTTTGGCTTACCAAGTTTGCTGATTATTAAATATCGGGTGCGATCATTAAGTCCATCAATGATGTTAACATACTACAGGAGGGCCTGACATGGACAGATGGGTGACAAAGCCACACAATCTACAAATAAATGCAGAAATGTGTTTTTATTATGTCCTTCTGAAAAGTGGAAGTCCATGTTAATTACAGCATGGGCAACAGTCCTGCTATGTTGAAGTGCAGTCACTAGAAACACATGTAGACAGCATTCTGAGCTTTGACTAACAAGTGCCCATAGTGATATTGGAAGCCTGTGTTGTACACATAATATGCCACAGCATTATATTCAGATGTTAGGATTGTATGACAGCACTGTACTCAAACCTCATCAGAACACTAACAGAGAGTAATGCTGTCTTTTGCATGTACCTCATCAGACACATGCAGCAGCTGGACAGACCACAAGGCTTTCTCATAAAGAAAACACAGGGCCTACAAACCATGCCATGATGTATGTGGATAGACTGAAAACCATGTTACTGCCATCTGTATCGTATAGGATGTGGTGACTTCTGCCTGCCTCCAGGCCAATCTTTGACCCTGCCTGGTGCATCTCCACAAATCTGATATAGCAGATCAACAGTGTCTGTTGAAGAGAATAAGGTAATAAATGTCCCACATGTTGGTGTAAAAGACTCTTTGTAATGTCAAGCAAGAGCACAAACACACACTCACACACACACACACACACACACACACACACACACACACACACACACACACACACACACACACACACACATACACTTGACTGCAGTGAGAAAAGAACCCCTACCTAGTTATGTACACATGTACAGAAAGAAGTACTTTATGCAAGTACCAAGGCACAAGTCTGACTTTTAAAAGACTATGAGTCAGCTTATAGTAGGTGACATCAGCAGGCCATGTGGGAGAGATGTTGATAGGCCTGCTTGAAATGGATGTGTGGGCATGTCCAAAGTATCACAATGCTGTCAATCCATGGCATTGGAACAGTAACTGTAGAATACACACTTCTTCTCTTCTGTCTAGACACACACACACACACACACACACACACACACACACACACACACACACACACACACACACATACTCTTGACTGCAGTGAAAACAGAACCTCTACACATCTATGTACATTATGAGTGTTGGGAGGCCTACATGAAATGGATGTTTAGTCATGTGCAAGTATCAAAATACTGTCAATCCATGACATTGGAGTGGCAAATGTAGGATACACCCTTTTGCTGTTCTGTCTAGATGCACATGCACACACCCAGTTAACAGCAGTGAGAACAGAACCCCTACCTTTTATAAGAGTGCAGGTCATCTTATAGTAAATGACATCAGCAGGCCATATGGGAGAGCAGATGTTGGGAGGCCTGTATATGTTCATAGCTTCATAGGTTAATAGGAGGTTACTATCCCAATGGGCCTAGGGTGTTTACAAGCCTAGCTGTGAAAAAAAAACATGTAGCCTTATTGAGCATAGTTAGATGGTCAATGTTAGCAGAGCGATTTTGTAAGGGACACCAACTGGCCCAGTCCATGAGTGACATAGCTGCCACCCCAGTGGTGACTTTACAATCACCCATCCAGTTGTCAAGGTTGCACTTGAATAGGGTCATCATTAAGGAGCACTGCTTAACATGCAATGGGAGCCTATTACAGAGGAGTGTCAATCACTGGGGTATATATATGTGTCCCTAACATTTTCTGTTTATGTTGCAGGCTAGTTTAAGAACCCTGGAGCAAGTTATTCTTGTCCAATTTGATTTGCAGATGTCCAGCATTTCCAGTAGGGCAGGGTATGAGACCGCTCTGTAGGCCAGGCATAGGTCACCTCTCATCAGCCTGTATGATACTGAGTACAGTGACAGGTCTTTCAGTCTTTCCATGAATGTCATGTGTTTGATGTCCCAGATTGTAATGGTCACAAACCTCTGGGTTTTCTCCAGGTGTTGCAGGTGTCTGATGTGGTACAGAAGGGAGCATTGTACTCAGTTAATGGTCTGCTAATGGTAGAGTACAGCACAGCTATGACCACCCTGGTCTTGGATGTGATGGCCTTATTTATGAGGTGCACAATGTAGATTGTGTGCCACACCACTATGGACAAATAGTAACTGATGTATCGATTGCCATCAACATGTGTTCGCAAGTCTCTCAACACTGGGTTTAAACTTTGATGGGTGCTAGGTATATCATAATTATCAGTTATACTTCTTTTCCAAAGGGAACAATGAGACATTTTTTGCTCTAAGGTTCAGTCCATGAGTTTGGCACCAATTATTTATCTGTGTCAGCCTGTTCTGTAATATGATACCATCATTGGGAGACTCTATTATAACTGCATCCAGTTAACTGTCATCTACAAACTTGATAAACCACAGGCCCTCTACCTTTGCCTGGTCTTCAGAGAAATAGTTTCCAAACAGTTGAGGCCCCAGCACAGATCCTTGTGGTATTCCACTGGTAAGTGGTCTAGTGGTGGAGGTGCAATCCTCAACTTTGACAGTGTGTGTTCTGTTGGTGAGCCAATTGGCTATCCATCTAGTAATGTATGGGTTAATTTCCAGATGGGAGGTTTTCCATATGATACATTAATGGGGCATAGTGTCAAAGGCCTTAGATAACTCATCATAGCTGGTATGTCCTGTTATCCTTCATCTAGGTCTTTGGGGTCAGTATCAAAGAAGTCCACTAGATTTAATAAGCCACGTCTACCACAGGTAATATCATGTCACAGAGAGAAAAGTAGCAGCAATAATACATAATAACATTTACTTTTCCATAGAGCAGTGAGCAGCAGGTCTGCATGATAGTTGGCAGTGTTTGCGGATGCAAGATACACTTTTCCAATACTATTAATATTTGCATGTAGCTAGACAGTGCATAAATGCAAACCGCATTTCTAAATTCTGAGTATTAGCATTGAGTGTTTGAAACACACCTCTACTTGTCTGACTTGGTGACGACAGGTGTAAATTCATTGACAAATGTCTTTTTGAACTCAGATGATTCTGGGTTAGAATCCAGGTGTATCTAATACTTTCTAATACTTTTATATAAACAGTGATAATGCAATGACATGAATCCTTTACAGTAAATGTATTGCAGTGTGTTGGCATACAGCAGTGGGGTTAAGCAGCATTGCACAGAGGGAACAGCAGCATTTTGCTGCCGCTGACTGTCACTGGGCTTTGGTGTGTGATGTGCACCTCTGAGCAAACATAGAGCCCGAAAAGTGAAGGGATCCATTGCTTTTTCTGCTACTTATGTGTACTGTGTGTGATTCTAGTTTTTGACCAGATTAAAGTCATGAAAATGGGTAGATAGGAAAGTTATAAAATGGGAAGCAAGCAGGGGGAAGAACAAAGGGAAAGCAGTACAGGAATGTGCAGGAGGAAGAAAGGAAAGAATCATAACTATCCATTTTCTAACAGTTTAAACTGATCCACAAAGACAGGTGTCCACAGCACAGTCATGTTGTATAGTGAATTGGACCAAATTAAATTTGTCAAGAAGACATATGTGCAAAATGGAGAGCTATGTATGGGAGTTTTTTTTTTTTTTTTTGTGGGACAGGTGCCCTTTTTTTTTATTTGAGAGAGGGAGAGGAATGTTGGAGAAGGGATGTAGATATGTTTGGGTCAGGTAAGTTGGGTAGGTGAGGAAGTAATTTCAGACAGACAAGACAAACAAAACAAGAGACAGGGATGGTGATGGACACAAAAGGTTGGGCGACACCATGATTGAGGTGGGGTATGGGAAAACCCAGGCCCATGACCACCAAGCTTGGAGACAGTGAGAATCAAGTCCTCACCCACTTGACTGTCATCACTGTCACCTTACTATACTGGTGGCTAGACTGCTTGATGTTTTACCTTTCTTCTCCTATGGAACATGAGGGAGAGCTGCCTCTTCATCTGGTGTAGGTATGCACCAATGGTGTGGCACACAACCCTATTTACCATCTCTGACAACTCGATGTGGGTGATGAAATCACCACCTCTTCCACTGTCCTAGAGGGTACCACTGAACCATCCTCCAGGGTAGGACTATTTGAAGGTGCAGCTACTGCAGGGGCAGCAAAAGCAGTGCTGCCAGGTTGGCTCCCAGATGTGCTGGGCATCAGTGCTGGAGCCAGTGGAGCAGGATGATCCACTGGGGCTGGCCTATCTTGCTGTGCTGTGGAGCATTAGTGGTGTGGTACAAATGAATGACATTGACACGTTTTGACAACACATAATAAAAATGAAAAATAAAATAAAAATAAATTAAAAATATTTTTAAAAATAAAATAAAAATAAAGAAAATAAAAAATAGAGATAAGGGATGGGATGAGAGTTTAAGGTTGGTTTGAAGTGATGCTGTGTGGTGTTGCCTCAGGATGCCATTTCAACCAAGCTGTTTACCATACCTCTTATCCTCTTGGTACAAGAAATCTGAACAAAGTCAAAAATTAATGCTGGGGGTCAAAGTCCCAAAACTAGGGATGAATTTTAAATATTAGTTCCATAAACTTATAAAAATGTGCTAGAATAACAGGTTTTGCATTATTATGTATTTTCTGAAGGATATGAAGTCTAAAACCCAAATATCAGTCATATCAGTCATATTTAGTTTTATTTAGTTACTTCAATCCACAATGATTTGCCAGAGAATTGCAAATTGTATGAGGAACAAACCAAAAATATGAGGCAAAACTCTACACATTCTGTGAAAGTCTGGACAGTTGAGAGGTATGCTGGCTACAGAGGGAGTTGGTAGGTGCAGATCTATGGTTCCATTTGCTTACTACTGTGGGATGGAGAGGCCACTGTGCCAAAGGGATAAGGAGATGCTTCACTGGAGTGATGTCTGCCTATGCTGATCAATACAAGTCAGTCAGTTTACACAACTTTTGACTATTATGTACATTCAGAATTTCTGGAGTAGATTACATTGTGAAAGTTATGGTTATAAGTGCCTGCATCTATACAGTGCATGGTTAAAATAGCTGCTTGATGAGTAGAACCTTGAAAATGTAAGCGATAGCAGAGAAATAAAAAAAAAAATCATACAAGCCCACTGGCTAATAGCAAAACAGCACAATGTAAGGTTCTACAAGCATCAAACTTGGGAACCAAAACTGAAAAAAACAAAAAAATAACGGCACCAACTGCAGTCAGGATAAACGTTCATACAAACTGCTTTACTTCGTAAGCGCTTTCATGCAGATACTCTCCGCACTTCTTCAGACAAACAAATACACAATTGTTACAGCTTATATAATCACATTCATAATTAAATCATTGAACAATTAACTACAATTGATTAAAGTGAATATACTTTTCACAATTTAAAGCAATACAATGCTAAAATCAACTCAAACAATTCAATATTGAAACATTTTTACATAAATAATGATGAGATTATATACAAATACCAACACCATACTATGAATAAAAAATACTTAAAGATACTTATTCACAAAGCATAATTTTTAAATTTTATATACTTTTAGAGAAATACTTTCATCCTTAAATAGATGTTAACAAAAATGATAAAAAAATTAATTGACTTGAAGTTTCCTGATGTTGTAAACTATAAAAACAGGTTCATTATTAATTCATACTAACTCCTTCATAGTTGCTATCTTAAAATGGCCTTGAGTTTTAACAAGCATTTGATCGAACAAAACTCATTGAGACCTGGGTACACTTGGGCATTAGTTTTTAATTGCCACAATAGCTCTTGTTCTTCTAAGAGCAAGTTCCAAGGACCCCCTCTCTTATCTTTTTTAATATGCTGAACCACCATAAATAAAAATTTGTGGTCTGTGCACATTATACTGTGTCTTGCCAAAGCGTTTAAAGTGTTGTTTTTTGTGATAGCGTATAAATGTTCATATATGCGTTGTCGCAAAGGGCGCTCAGTTTTACCGAAATAAAACGCGTTGCAAGATTGACATAGTGCTACATAAACCACTCCTTCAGTTTGGCAGTTATATTTGCCATTAATATAATACTTTACTCCTTTAATGTTAAAGGTATGTCCAGTTTGAATATGTCTACAATAATGGCAAAAGCCACATTTAAACATCCCCCTTGTAGTTAAGTGTTGTTGTAAAGGTCGTTCGAACAATGTTTTTAAACATGGTGTTCTTTTAAACACCATTCTTGGCTTAAGGCCGCAGCTTTCACTACATAATGTGTCTTGTGCAATTAATTCCCAGTTTATGTTTAAAACATTTCTAAATTCAGAAATGTATTGATTAAACTGGGTAATCATGCACGTTTTATAATTAACTACTTCATGGTTACTGGTTGCTGTGATTGGTTGCTCTTGAATGGATTGACTCACTGTGTCATGTACTGGTATAGCAGTGTTCTGATGTATCAAAAGGGGTGGAAGTAAACCATTGTGACGTTTTAATTTAATTTCCTTAGTCAGGTCATTAATAAGTTTACTTGGGTAACCTCTATTTAGGAACATCTGTTTAAGCAGATCACATTCTTTGTTAAAGAGGTGATCGTTTGAGCACATTCTTGTGGCCCTCACCAATTGACCCTTCACAATGCCTTTTTTCTGTGTGTACGGATGATTACTAGTAAAATGTAATAGTGAATTACTATATAGTTTTTTCCTGTATATGCTAGTAACAAAACACTTTTTGTCAAGATCTTTGCTGATCGAAATATCTAGAAAATTAATTAAATCCTTTTCTAAGACAAAAGAGAATTCTAAGAATGAAGTAAAGGAATTCATGTTATCCATAAGTCTGTTAATTTTCTCTTCATGACCTTTTACTATCATGAAAATGTCGTCCTGGTATCGCGTATACCATACGACTATATCTTTGAAAGTAATGTCACTGAACAAAAATGTTCTTTCCCAGAATGCCATAACAGAGTTGGCGAATGTACCGCCACAAGGGGAGCCCATCGCCACCCCTGTTTTTTGTAAATAGATGGTATCTTTAAACAAAAAATAATTATTGTTTAGCACTAGTTCTAATAGTGCAATTATTAAATCAATCTCAGAACCATCAATACGTTTAAGTAAAAGCAGATCCCTAACCCATTCGATACCTGTGTCCTGTGGAATAACCGTATACAGATTAGTAACATCAGCTGTAATAAACATGTAATCATCATGAAAAGGAATTGCATTAAGGTTTTTTAAGACATGCCATGAATCAATACAAATCTGTGATTCATTTACTAAGATGTTTTTTAGTTTATTGTCGACCCATTTGGCACAGGCGTAGGTAATAGATTGCCTGCCATCTATAATGGGTCTAAAAGATGGGTTAGCCAAACCCTTATGAAGTTTGGGAACACCAAACATAATAGGTAAACGGGGGGCTGCCATATCAAGATAATGGTATAACTCGGTAGTAAGACTTCCATCAATAAACATGTCATTTAAAGTATTTTTAACTTTATGAAGAGCTTGGTTAAGTTCGTTTCTAGATATAACTTCATAGTCCTCACTAGCTAGAATTGCTTGCATATGTCTATTGTACTCTGTGTCATACATTAAGACTGCTCCCCCTCCCTTATCGGGTTTCATAACCCTTATCTGATGACTTTTCACTGTTTGTATCATGTGTTTATAGTACATGTTGTTCTCTTGTACGTTTTTACATTTATTAAACAGTCCCCTAAAATGCATTTCAGAGACCTTTTCAAATGCTGCAATATGAGTGTTAAGTGGAGGATTATAAGTGCTAGGAACCCTTTCATCATTCAAAATAACAGCATTACCTCTGAACATGGTGTTTAAATTTAGTTTACGAGTGTATAGTTTGAGATCACACAAAATGCGTGGTAAATTAAGATTGCTGGGCAAAGCAAAATTGAAACCTTTAGCTAACAGTTCAATAAGCTCCTGTTCAGGTACAAAAGCAGTATAGTTATATACCTTAAAATCCCTGCCAGTGTTGTAAACAATTATGGGCATACCATGGGGAAAGTTCATCATTTCTTGCGACGATTGTAGAATTTCCTGTTCTGGGTTTTCTTGTTGTTCTTGAACGAATTCGGATTCCGATAGTTCCGCTGTTGTTGAAAACCCGAGGACGAGCTGGGCGTATTTCTATTGGCATCATTCCGGCTTTGTTGTTGTTGTTTCTCGTTAATTCTCTCACTTCTTCTTGGTCCCGGATTAACCTCTCCATTGTGAAGTTGTGAGTCCATTAAAAGTGGAGGGAACTCCTCTAGATCAATGTCTGAGCACTGGTCGTTGTTACTGTTGAAATTGTGATGTGTATTTGAACGAGAAGTTGCCTGGGATTGTACCATTTCATTATACAAGAGGGGAGGATCGGGATATGCCATGTTTTTGTTATAAGCTAATTTATCCCTGTTTAATTTACGTTTTTTAGTTTCATTGATCTTGTTCAACAAGGAATTAATGGTAATGAATATACGCCCAAAATCATATTCATAACTGGGAAAGTCATTATCGTCTTTAATTTCCTTTTCCAGTATCTCTAATTGAGTTTTTAAGTCGATCATTTGATTGTTGTATGCCCCAATAAGTAGTTCCACCTCTTTAACAAAGAATGTGATCTGCTTAAGCAGATGTTCCTAAATAGAGGTTACCCAAGTAAACTTATTAATGACCTGACTAAGGAAATTAAATTAAAACGTCACAATGGTTTACTTCCACCCCTTTTGATACATCAGAACACTGCTATACCAGTACATGACACAGTGAGTCAATCCATTCAAGAGCAACCAATCACAGCAACCAGTAACCATGAAGTAGTTAATTATAAAACGTGCATGATTACCCAGTTTAATCAATACATTTCTGAATTTAGAAATGTTTTAAACATAAACTGGGAATTAATTGCACAAGACACATTATGTAGTGAAAGCTGCGGCCTTAAGCCAAGAATGGTGTTTAAAAGAACACCGTGTTTAAAAACATTGTTTGAACGACCTTTACAACAACACTTAACTACAAGGGGGATGTTTAAATGTGGCTTTTGCCATTATTGTAGACATATTCAAACTGGACATACCTTTAACATTAAAGGAGTAAAGTATTATATTAATGGCAAATATAACTGCCAAACTGAAGGAGTGGTTTATGTAGCACTATGTCAATCTTGCAACGCGTTTTATTTCGGTAAAACTGAGCGCCCTTTGCGACAACGCATATATGAACATTTATACGCTATCACAAAAAACAACACTTTAAACGCTTTGGCAAGACACAGTATAATGTGCACAGACCACAAATTTTTATTTATGGTGGTTCAGCACATTAAAAAAGATAAGAGAGGGGGTCCTTGGAATTTGCTTTTAGAAGAACAAGAGCTTTTGTGGCAATTAAAAACCAATGCCCAAGTGTACCCAGGCCTCAATGAGTTTTGTTCGATCAAATGCTTGTTAAAACTCAAGGCCATTTTAAGATAGCAACTATGAAGGAGTTAGTATGAATTAATAATGAACCTGTTTTTATAGTTTACAACATCAGGAAACTTCAAGTCAATTAATTTTTTTATCATTTTTGTTAACATCTATTTAAGGATGAAAGTATTTCTCTAAAAGAATATAAAATTTAAAAATTATGCTTTGTGAATAAGTATCTTTAAGTATTTTTTATTCATAGTATGGTGTTGGTATTTGTATATAATCTCATCATTATTTATGTAAAAATGTTTCAATATTGAATTGTTTGAGTTGATTTTAGCATTGTATTGCTTTAAATTGTGAAAAGTATATTCACTTTAATCAATTGTAGTTAATTGTTCAATGATTTAATTATGAATGTGATTATATAAGCTGTAACAATTGTGTATTTGTTTGTCTGAAGAAGTGCGGAGAGTATCTGCATGAAAGCGCTTACGAAGTAAAGCAGTTTGTATGAACGTTTATCCTGACTGCAGTTGGTGCCGTTATTTTTAGGTTCTACAAGCAGTCAGAGGCCTTGAAATGGTGTTGTTCTTCCACTCTCACTAAAGTTCAGTCAAATAGCTCTGACTCAGATTTCAATAAATGGTAGAAATAATGCAGTAACTCAGTATGAAATACAAAAATTACTTAATCTAGGTGTTTCTAGGCTGATAGTCAAATTGTCAAATTGAGTATATAACAGTCTCGGTCACATTGGCCATCTCCATTGTATCTTTTTTAGGCTAAGCCAATCTGATAAACCTACCAACTTAAACAAGCAAAGGAAGATATGAAGGTGTTACTGATCAATGCTAGGAGCCTAAACAAGAAACTCCACCCCCTACAAGCCTTCCTCACACTTGATGGTATCGATGTATGTGTAATGACTGACATGGTATATAATAGTGGACAGCACGCTGATGTGAAGAGCTATTACCCCTTTCACATATTTATCCCAGCTATCATGCAGAAGGGGAAACAGCTGGGAGTGTTTCACTCTAAGTCTAGTAGAGACTCACATTAAGGATGGTAAAACAGCATGATGCCATAGAGCTTAATCATGCCCAAATAACCATCAGAAAGGTCCATTACCATATATTAAACATCTACAGAGCTCCCTCTATGACAAAAAACAAATCCAGAATGCCTATCTACAGGAACTAGGATGGCTCAGTATTAAATCCAATACCATTTTCCTCAGTGACCTAGACTATCCAACTATAAACTAGAAGGCCTTCACCACCACTAGTGCACAAGCACAGAGATTCCTGGACTTTGTCAATACAAATGCCCTGAAACAATTTAGTCAGAGTTCCCACTGGGAGGAATAATGTCTTGGATCTTGTCCTTACTAATTTGAGAACATCTTGCAGCATCCCTTGCTTATCTTCATAAGTTATGAGGTCTGATCATAAAGAAGTCTTCTTAGGAAAAAAATGAAAGCAGAGATTCCTTTCACCTAAGGTACCTTTAGAAATTTCTTTCAGACAAACTAGCTAATCTTAAGTGATACATTGGCAAGTTTCAAATCCTCATCAAACTAAGCTAATAATAAACACAAAGATACACCATCACACTATATTAGCATGTAAACAGCTGCATAGGTGCAGCTGTACCCCACAGGAATAAGTGCAGGATAAACCCCAGAAACAACCATTATATCAACATGCTTTATAATAAAAGGAAAATAATTTTGACCAATAGTAAGAAGACTAATTCCAAAACTCAGGAGCTTAATAAAATCCACCAAAGCCAAGTCTGAGGCTAAACTAGCTATCTAACCAAACAATAAATTTTTCAATAATGTCTGTAATCTCAAAAGCACAGTCAGCAATGTGCTGAGCTGATTTTGAATGATGTTACCTACACTGAGACTTAAGATATTGTGAACCTACTGGCCGATAAAGTTAGCTCTTACCCCTCTCATCCTTCCATCTGTCCCCTAAGATATTCATGAAACTGGCTCGTCTCTGGCTACCATACAAGACCAAGTCCTAAAAGTGCTATCAAAAGCTGAAAACAATGCATTGGTGGGTACTAACAATATCCCTGAATGCATCGTAAGTAACTTGAAGCATGATTTAGCCACAGCTCTGGCAACACTCTTCAATCTCAGTCTCCATACAGGTTTGGTACCACGTGAATGGAGAATGGCTGAAGTCATTCTTTTGCATAAGGGAGAACCTTCCCCAGTCCAAGGCAATTAAACACCCATAAGTCTGAACAGCCTCATATGCAAAGCCATGGAAAGGCGTATCATGGAATTAATCAGTCAGGACATAGGGAACCTCCAAACAATGGACCCTTCTGAGTTTTGATTCACCAAGGGCAGGTCATAGTAGGTTTTTTAAAAATGTCATCAAACCAATGGATGAAGGCAAAATGGTAAACACCCCATACCTCTACCTGGCCAAAGCCTTTGACAAAATTCCCCACTCAGACATAGCAAAGCTAAATAAACTCTGACTATACCCCTATGTCACCTGCTGGGATGCCAACTAGCTTACAGATAGGATGCAGATAATCAAAATAAGGGAAGTTACCTCAACAAATGGACCAGTCACCAGTAGAGTCCCCTGGGTTTCTGTACTTACCCGTTTGGCATCTACTTTTTTGACACAAAAGTCAATATCAAAGGACTCTGGCTGACTACGTTTACAGATGACTGCAAGCTAGAAGCAATCATTGAACCCCCACATGACTTAGTTATCCTGCAGGAAGTTTTGTCCCAAATAAATAACTGCTGCCAAAATAGTGAATTGACACTTATAGCCCAAAGTGCAATATTGTATCCTTTGGGAAGTCATCTACCCCAAGGAACTATCACATTGACAATATGCCAGTATGAGTTGACTCAGTTATTTGGGATTTGGGAACTTATGTGGACAGGGAATTAACCTTTGACCAACATATATCTGTTGTAAGAAAGTCCTTTTATATTGCTTAGCTTATAAACAAAGGGACTGTGTTTGTCGCCTTTTATTCAGCCCTCATTTGGCCAGTCATTGAATATAATGTCCCCTGCTCAGAAACATGCAACAACTGGAACACCCACAGAGATAACTTACTAAAAAGATGCAAGGCATAAACAGCATTAACAACATGTCCTACATGAACCATCTCAAAGGCCTGTCATTATACTCTGTATCCTTTATTCTACTAAGAGGTGACCTGTGTCTGGCATGCAAGGTATCCTCTGACCTATTATTAATGATTTACTGTACATAAGCAAGTCAGTTGGCATTAGAAATATTCAGGCTAGGGATCAAAACCTCTTCTGCAACATCAGCAGAATGGTTTATAGGGACAGATATATCTCACAGACAGTAACTCTGCTGTGGAACAGACTTCTCATCCACATAAATCAAAGTCCATCCTGTCCACATTCAAGCATAACTTAGATCTATGGATGTAAAATAGAACTTTTACCCAAGGACTGCCCCCTGTACTCCTAAGTACTTTATCCCATGCATGGGTCCTCTCTAATTATCTATGGCATGATGCCAATTCTTTTCCTTAGGGGTAATATATAGTTATAGATCATGGGATTGGTAAAGCTAATCTATTCCAAATGGGACAGGTTATTTCAAGCACAAAAAAGAAATTGGCTAGGCTTAAAATAGCCTTCAAGGGCAGCTAGCCTAGTACTTAGCTATGAGCCTGTGTCATTTGCATGGCAGCATGTGTCAGGAATATGAGTTACTATTCTTAAAGCTACCCCTCTGCTATATTTATGCTATGAGTCATATATATGAGATATACAGTATGCATCACACTGCATTATTTACACAGTTAATGTGATGGGTTGACATCCTGACCAAATTCACATGTAGTATTATAGATTCATTGGCTATTAGAGAAAAGCCAGCATACATCTGTGAGCTGTTGCCTCGTGGCTTTCAGATTTCTGTTACCCTTCATTATACTATATCACAAAGTTACTAACATTTTCTTACTGCTGCACACAAAAGCAGATAGCAAAGTTTCAGAAGGCACAACATCCTCCTGATAAATGGTTTGTTAACTATGAATAGGCAGTATACTTTATGATTTTGTTATTGTGCATTGACATTTCAAAATTATCCGTTCAGTCTAGTACCTAATATGTTGCAGCAGTTATCTTGTCTTCTGCAGAGATATGCAACAAAGGTTGAATAAAAAAATAAAAAAATTAAATATTTATGTTTTGAATAACTCTCTATTTATTTGAAAATATGCAATAGACGACATAAGACAAAGTTCAACCTAACTTTATTGTGTTGGGCAAACTAGTGTTCATCGTCATTCTTAGAAATTATTAATTCCTGTTGCCTTTGTATTATGTCTAACACGACTTATGAATATTCAGAATGTTACAGTGAATCTCCCTGCTTGGTATCTTAAAAGCAGCACACTACTCCCAAGAATGTGCCATGATACGCTTGCAATGCTGCACTTACTACAACTATGAAGCTTTTTATACAGTATAACAATAAAAATAAAAACAAATGCATGAATGAGTGTTATCAGAATAACACCCAAAGTTTCACAGAATTATACATTAGAATACGTATAAACATTGAACTTTTTGACACTTTATTTTCTGCATTTTATAAATATGCTTTGGGAGTGACAGAATAATTGTCTAATACTTTACAGTAAGTAGACTGCTATGATGTTAAATTTATATATTTGGTCAACTCCACATTATCAGTGCATTTTTGTTATATACAATTAAGGATCTGTGTTTCTAGTCTTTTTTCAAATATTAAGTGCCTTAAAGCAGCCACTGGCTACTTCTGAGTAGGAACAGCTGGTATGACTGTCTGTTAAATTGAGTTGGTCCAAATGCTGTGCTGATTTCTATTACTATTCATGCTTACTGTGAAGAATTTACTACAGAACTGCCTGAATCTCATTTGCATTTTAAAGAGTAACATGTTAGAGAGCTCACATCAATAAAACTTGAAGTGATTGCTTGTGGTTCTCAGCCAGCAAACATCAGTTAGGTCTCAAACGAATCAAAAAAATGATGGAAGCTAACTGAAAATGAAGAATGTATTACTTCAACAGTCAGAATTCAATGCTTATCATTAAAGATAAGAAAATTCAGTATTAGGGTTCAAAACCCAAGTACTATATTTATCTTTGACAGGTGGTGCAGCGGTAGCATTGTTGCCTCACAGAAAGAGGTTCTCCCATTTGTTTCTCGACTGGAGCGCCTTCTGTGTGGAGTCTGCATGTCCTCCCCGCAGTCGAGTGGCATTCAAAAGACATGTATAGAATGGGCGTGCCTTCGCTGAAGGTTGGGTGTCAAGCTGGCAACTCGGTACCCGTAAAAAATCTACTGCCAATCATTAGCAGACCGGAGTTCCACTGTGGTGACCCCTAACCGGGAAAAGCTGAAAGAAGAAGAACAACATTAACCCGATTGCACTTCAATAACATATGCATTGAAAGAGCAGATACTCCCCAGAAATTTTATAAATGCATGTCAGTAGAGACATCCATCAAAATGGTGATTTACCTGTATTTGTTATGGTTAACTTGACATTATGGTAGCACTTGACACCTTGTGTTTAGAGATGGGATGTATAGCTCAAATTATAAAGCATCGATATGCAGTCTTTTAAATCATTTGGCAAGGAACTACATTTATGTTTTTATGAGGCTAAGGTGAGTGTCAATGTTATAACATTATTTATGCAAATACAGTCCCACATATATGCACATATGATGTGTGTGTGCACACACACACAAACACACACACACACACACACACACACACACACACACACACACACACACACACACACACATGTATATACCCAGAATAGTGATGTTGTTTTCATAAAATGTCATGTCAAAATACAATGAAGCTGAAAGAAAAGAATGTAAATAATGCTATTTGTTAATATTATATATAAAAGTGTTGTGATAATTTTTGTAAATTAAGATGTTACATACAACTATTCCTTTAAGAAAGATAAGAATCTTGCTGTACTAATTAAAGTAAATTCTCAAAGTGTTGTTAGTTGATAAAGCTTATCAATGGTGCATAAAAAAAAGGTCAAAAGCCAATCATTTCAGAGGCATTAGTTTCTGGATGGGAGATTTACTTCCAAAGCAGAAGTTCTGCTTGAAGCACTGTGATGTAAAGAGAGACTTGCAGGAAGACAACAAAGGAACCTGGGCATCGTTCCTGCCCGATCGCAAGCAGAAGAAACAGGGCTGTTGAAGCGTTCCAAGAAATATGCTACGTGAGCTTGGCTCCTAGTGTCCTACAATATGCTGAAAGATGCATTAAGCTTTTTTTGGCATCACATGTGATTACTTGGGAACAACCTACATTTTCTAGTTGCATCCAATAAAACTGCATTTTTTTCTTCCACACTAATGGAGACTGCAGGCATATTTTCATATATTTTTCCATGCTGGACGTCCCCAGTTTATATTTTTTACTGCCATTTAAAAGGCCACTTATATAAGCACATTTCCCCAACAGGAGATGTAGGATTCTTGTGATGCATGGCATGAATAGAACTGTTGTAGAAAATATTACCCACCTAAACAGAATGCAGTCCTGTGATTTGTGCTGGGAGCTTATGAGTGGAGCTCACTTGTGTTTGTCCTTTTGCCGAAATGACGATCATGCTACAATCGGTACAGACATTTGCTACTGTAGATGAAGGAATGGTGGCGGTTACCAAATCCATGGTGAGGCCAAGGATAGTTCCAACAATTAAACAACCAGACAGGAAGACATCAAAGTGTACCTAGTAGCCTTTGGAGGAATGTCCATCAGGTGAGGTGGGACCTAAGAGACTTAGCTAGACACAGCCTAGCCCAGCTAACTGGGGATCCTTTAAAAACATTCATTGACATGATTGGGACTCAGTACCAAGACTGTGCAAAATTAGAAAAAAAAGCACTATTAATTTTGAGCTGGTGTTACCCTTGAGACACAAGCTCACAAATTTCACATTTAAATATTTCAATAAAATAGTAAGATCTTTAATTATGTGATTTAAAACATACACTTAACTTACTTTTGATTTCCTAGGGACAGAATATTAAAAGTAAAAACCACAGAAATGTTAGCCGTTGATTAACTTAAAAAGACTTGGCCATAGAGGCACTGAAAATTTTATTGTAGTAGAGAGATTATGTAATGAAGTTATGCTTGAAAATGAACAGTTTAAATCTATGCTAAAACCCGTGTCAAATTTTCATTAAAGATGTATCACCTATGAATATATTCTGTTTTAAATGTGAAAAAAAAGGTTACACAACTAGATTTTGTTTCTAATAATAGTAACAATGCTAACCCATGAAAAAGCCTCTGAAATGAATGCTATTAATGATTTCACAGCTGCAAAATGCAGTTAAATTGTCTGTTGGAATATATGAGTCAGCCTTCTGTTATTTTGCAAATGCAAAGTTAATTAGGTCTAATCTCTTAATTAATGGCATGGGTCACAGGGACTTTGAGATTTAGGCAGTATTTTTTCAGAAAGAAGACCCTTAGTAGAAAAAGGAGTTGAAAAAGTTTGCATTGATGAAGATATGAGCAGGATCATATTACTCAGGTAAAAATGCAAACTGTGTTTGGAAGGGTAGGTCTTCCTGTTGCCATACCCTCCAGTTTAACTTATAACATGATAAAACGAAAAAAAAAAAAAAAAATGCCATTTTAAAGATTTGTGGAGGCAGTGAAAAGATTCTTCTTGATAGACCATTTATCTTTGCAGGGATGAACACAAGCAAACTCCTAACCCTAGAAATACCTTGCCAAACCAGAGAAAAGGAGGGAGTCTGACTCTAAACAGATATATAGGATTATATGAATCCAATAAACCCCAAGGCACAATGTTAGAAAGCCCTAAGTTTTCTAAAAATTGTCTAAGGATGCAAAAAGAGTGAAAAAAATACATAATTTAAAGAAATATGGTAGAGCACTATGGATGAGCAGATCCAGTAGAAAGAATGGAGTTACCCAGTAAAGCATTATAACCTGAAAATGTTAAAGATTATGGAGTCAAAGTTTTATTGCAGACTAATTAATAGCTTTGCAAAGAATGGTCTAGAAATGACTAATGGAAATGAAGAGAAGGAATCAGTCATTGCAGGGGTATTTTCTAAGGGACAGTCCACAACTTGAGAGGAATGTGAAATATTTTTGTCACGCTAGAACAGGAGAAACTTAATAATAAAATTAAAAAAAATGCTACTGCTGTAAAAGAGTGAAACAATCCCTGATCAGACCTATTTACAAAATTCTGAAAGTTTAAGACAAAAAACTCAATTAAGACTGTAGTCAAGAAATATTTATAAGTAAGCAAATAAAACTGTAGATGGATTTCTGGGATGCACTCTAAAGATGGACAGCAGCTGTGAGTATAAAAGGGAAAAGTGATAGTGTTCACTCACAGTGAGAGGGATAGAGAGTGCAACCTAGAGAAGAAAATAATGTGAGACAGTATTGGTCACTCACAGTGAGATCCCCTGATCAGCTGGTAAACTCCCCTACCAGAGGTGAAAACATATTGGACCTGGTCATCGCCAACATGGGCGACAGGTGTTCCACCAGAGGTCAACCTGTCATTGGTTATATCAGACCATAAACTAATCACTCTGGATGTCCACACCACACCACCACCTCCAACCAAGGAAACCACAGTAAAAAACTTTTCTATAGCAAACTTCACCTTACTTAAGAAAGAGGTGGTAAGTTTCACAGCACCCACGCTAAAGGATAACAGTGTCCAATATGCAGGAACCTTTACAAATGCACTCTATGAACACCTACAAGGATGCATGAATTGTGCCATCCATAGCAAAACCAAGACTCACTCCCCTAAGAAAGGAAACCAGTCTGGTGGACCCCTGCCATAAACAGGCTATACAATAGAAGGAAGAAACTAGTTCAGAAAAAAAGCAAATCCCAAGAGGGAAAGACATCCCTGATCAGTATCAGTAAGAAACTAAGGTCCCTCATAAAATCCTCCAAGGCTAACTTTGAAAGAAAAAAGCCAAGGATTCAAAAGATAACCACATAGCCTTCTTTAGCTATGTCAAGAATCTAAGTGGCAACTAACAGATATGCTCTGAGCTAGTGCAAAATAGCACAAAATATACTGAACCCACTGATATTGCCAACATCCTGGCAGATAGATTCAGTGCAAACTTCACCCTCCTCTCAACTCCAAAAGGGCCCAGTTCAATACCAGAAAAGTGTAGTGTCCCAGAAATCACAGATGCACAGGTGAAAACAGCCCTTTCAAAAGCCAAAATCACAGTGTCAGTGGGGCCAGATGGTGTCCCAGGCTGCATCTTGCACGAACTACAGAACAAACTAACCCCCCACCTAAACACACTGTTCAACCTCAGCCTCTCCACAGGCTATGTGCCCATAGAATGGCACACAGCAACTGTTATTCCGCTCCACAAAGGAGGGGCCACAACTGACCCGGGTAACTATTGCCCATAAGACTGACTAGCCTGGTCTGCAAGGCTATGGAGCGCATCATCATGGAACTCATTAACAAAGACATTGGGAACCTCCAAACACTTGACCCAACCCAGTTCGGCTTTGTTAAGGGCAGATCATGCCTACTAAACCTGGTTGACTTCTTTGAGACAGTCACCAAGGCCATAAATGAGGAGAATGTAGGTCACACAGCCTTCCTTGACCTCGCCAAGGCTTTTGACACCATTCCCCACTCGGGAATTATAGAAAAACTCACCAGCCTGAACATAAACCCCTACGTCACGAGATGGGTTGTCAACTGGCTTACAGACAGAACTCACACGGTAAGAATAGCGGGCTCCAGGTCCAACTCTAAACCAGTCACAAGTGGTGTCCCACAAAGCTCCGTCCTGGGAACCCTACTGTTTGGCATATACTTCTCAGAAGTACAGGCAAACACAGGAGGACTATGGTTAACCAAGTTTGCCAATGACTGCAAACTGGGAGCCATAATTGACTCTCCGGCTGACATGGACATTCTCCAAAAGGGCCTTTCTGAGATGGACACCTGGTGTCAAAGTCATGGTCTCAAGCTAAATGCCAAAAAATGCATAGTCATCCCATTTGGGAAAAACAAAACACCCATAAATTACCACATAGGTGGCAGCCCCCTTAATACAGAAGAGGTAATAAGAGATCTGAGGACCCAGGTAGATAGTAATCTCTCCTTTAACAATCATATTGCCAAAATAGTTAGGAAATCCTTCTATGTAGCCCATCGAATTACTAAAGGGTTCACATCTAGAAATAAAGAGGTTATAGTGCCCCTCTACTCATCACTCATCAGACCCATCATAGAGTGCAATGCCCCATTTGGGATGTAAATCACAAGACACTTTCAACAGCTAGAAAGACCACAAAAGTACCTCACCAAGAGGATTAATGGTCTCAAACATATGTCCTATGCAGCCCGACTGGAAAAGCTTCAGCTGTACTCAGTGGCATATCGCTTACTCAGTGGTGATTTCTGCCAGACTTACAAAGCCATGTCCAACTCAGAATTGATGGACATGCTCCACCTAAAGAAATCCAAGTCACTGTGAGCCACTCGCTCTAGTGAGCTAAACCTCACCACAACAATAAATAGAACATGCTGTAGGGATAGATTCCTGTCACAGAGACTCCCCATGCTTTGGAACAAAATTCCTAACTACATTAGGCAGAGCCCCTCACTAACACTCTTCAAGAGAAACCTTGATGAGTGGATGGGTAACAGAAAATACACCCCTGGGAACACTTTATTGGCTCTTCTTGACAGAGGCTCAGCTAATTAATCAATGGGTCGGTGAAAGCTGACACACTCTGGCTAGGCTTATAAATGCCCTTGGGCAGATAAGCTAGCACTTACCTATGAACCTATGAACCTATATGTTCCATAGCCTTGCAGACCAGGCTTGTCAGGCTAATAGGGTGATAATTCCCAGGATCAGTGGTGGCTCCCCCTTTGTGGAGTGGGATAACTGTTGCTGTGTGCCATTCAGTGGGCACAAAGCCTGACATGAGACTATGACTGAACATGCTGCTTAGGTGGGGATCCAGTTTGTTCTGAAGTTCATGTAAAACACAGCTTGGGATGTTGTCCAGTCCCATGGATGCTGTGTTTTGGTTTTAGAGAGTGCAGCTTTTACCTCCATAGATGTGATTATAGGGACTCTGCATTCTCCCTGTACAGATATGGGCCCTTTAGGTGGTGGTGGGGGTGGGGGTAAAGTTAGCACTGAAGCTATCTGCCAGGATGTTGGCAATATCAGTTGGATCTGTAATTTTCATGCCGTTGTGCTGTAACTGAGAGCAGATCTGGGTGTTGCCATTGAAATTCTTGACATAGCTATAGAATGCTTTGTGGTTTCCCTTAGGATCAGTGGTGATTTTGTTTTTGCAACTAGCTTTGGAGGATTTTTAGAAGGGATCTCAGTTTCTTACTGAGGCTGACCAGAGAGCTCGTCCACTCATGGGATTTTACTCTGTTTTGCAACAGTTTCTTCCTTATGTTGTAGAGTTTGTTTATGGCAGGGGACTACCAGATTGGCTTCCTTATTTAGGAGGATAGTGTCTTGGTTCTCATTGGGATAGCATGATCCATGCACTCGTGTAAGTGCTTATAGAGTGCATTTTTGTAAGATTCAGCAGTCGTAACTGTATTGTCCATCTGCATGGGTGTCATGCAGTTCACCACTTCTGTCTTAAGAAGCATGAAGTTGGCTTTGGAGAAATTTTTTACTGTGGTTTCCTTAATGGTGGGTGGGGACGGGATGTGGATATCTAGGGTGATTAGCTTACGGATCTGCCAACAAGGAGTTGATTTCAGTGGTGGAACACCGGTCACCCATGTTGGTAATGACTAGGTCTAGGATATTGTTGCCCCTGGTTGGGTTGTGGATAAGTTGATCCAGGGCATTGGAATTTATGAATTCCAGAAAGTCCTGAGTGAAGGAGTTGGTACATGAGTAGTTTTCCCAGTTAATCATGGGGTAGTTGAAATTACCCATTATTAGGGTGTTTGATTGAACCCTAATATTTTCCAGTATATCAAGAAAAGAGGAATGGGAATCCTGGGGCATGGTGGGGGATCTGTAGCAAGCTACAATTTGGATTGCAGTTTTACCCAGAGTTAGTTGCACTTGGATAACCTTGGATGCATTATGTTGCTCAACTAGTCTGGAGGTGTGGATATCCTTAATGAATATGGACACACCTCTGCCTTTGGTGTTCTTATTCAAGTTAAATAACACCGAAAAGTGTGGTATGAGTTATAGCCTGGTAATGCAGGGGTGCTCCCTAGAGCCTTGAACCAGGTCTCAGTCACTGCACAGATATCAATGTTCTACATTTTAAGGAATGCATCAAGTGAGTACATTTTGAGATTTAGACTTCTAGCATTGAGTAGCATTACCGTCAGTTTTTACTTACCTGTTCCTGTTATGGTGTTGAATTTGTCATTTGAATCTTGCCTAAAAAAGACACTATAGGGGTGGCAAGAGCCTTAGCCAGTATCCAGAATCCCAGGGGCGACAGGTGCCAGCCATCTCTGGCAAAGCATCGTGGTCTGTCGACCATGTCATCCCATGCAGACAGATACTGGATCCCCTTAGAATGACACCAGAAGCTTAGCCAATTGTTGAAGTCAATAATTTTTCCTTGTACTGTGGTAACATTCTGGGCGATGGCAGGATGCTTTACCTCCAGTTTGGCTAGATAAGTGCGTCTCTTACAGGTTGTGGTTTTGGGTGGTAGGACAGGGTTGTCTGTGTACATGAGGCAATTGCTACATTGCCTCAAGATGTCCAGATTCATCAGATAGACAGGAAAGAACACTGGGAGCTGACCCCTGGACATGCCTGAATAAAAAACTACTTTCCTCTAGACAAGTGAGGAAAGTGAGTATAAGAACTGTTTTTCTCTAAGCAAGTGAGGAAAGTAAGGACAAAAACTGTTTTCCTCTAGGTAAAGAGGAATGTTCAGTGCTGTAGTAATGTGTAGCTTATTTAGTGCTAACAACAAGCTCTGAACATGTGCTGAGCACGAATAAGCAAATTCAAGTGATAAAACTAAGAATCTGTACCTGGATCTTGTGGTAGATAGGTTACCTAGTGCTTACCATTCCCACTGATAAGCTAGATTGCTTCCCTCCAACACAGAAATGCTTGGGGGGGGGGGGGCTCAGAAGCTTACAAACAGTCCTGCATAAAACATATCTGTATCTGGACTATACTAATTACAGGAAAGGTGGGAAACAAGTGCAAACGTGAGTTTTTTAACCAGAAAGTTGAAAGAGATGGAAAAATTGCCCAAATGGACATATATATATATATATATATATATATATATATATATATATATATATATATATATATATATATAATGATGACGCTCTGTTGAGCGAAACCGGTCTGGAGAGGATTGTGTTCACAATAAAGCCATTTTGAACAGCATGCTGCCTATGTCTCCTGTGAAGTGCTGGAACTTTTTAGGTTGGTATATATATATATATATATATATATATATATATATATATATATATATATATATATATATATATATAGACTGCGGTGGTGGTGCTGCAACAGCGTTGTCGCCTCACAGTTAGACGTTGCCCATTCGATTCTCAGAGCGTCTTCTGTGTGGCAACATGCGTGAATGGGCGTTCCTTCGTTGAAGGTTGTGTGTTAGGCCCGGCAAGCCAGCACGTAAAACTCTACTGCCAATCATTAGCAGACTGGGGTTCCGCTGCGGCGACTCCTAACTGGAAAAAGCTGAAAGACACAACATATATATATATATATATATATATACATATTAATATACATAAGGAATCTATCCCATCCAAATTATATATTTATGTATATATCCATTAGAACTTACTGAAATGCTTTTTCCCAAAAAAATAATAACAGGTTGTTTCCTTTTTTAATAATTTTTCATAAGTGTGTCTTTAGAGGAAAAATAATGTTTAAAAATCTATTGCTTTAATGAGTTGTGCCTGTTATGAATTTGGATGGGATAACCCTTTAAGAAGCCCAAATTAATTAATGTTGTATCCTAGCAATGTGTATGTGCTTGCATAAACACAGAGGACACACAAATGATATAAAATGTCATTGTATTTTAAATGTTATTTTTTTTATTATTAATAATTATGCCGTATTGTATAGGCAGGCAGTGACAGTGTTTTCAGTTGTCAGGGGCATCATAATAACATAATTTTGAACTAGCTGTTAAGCCCTTACTGTCTGTTCTCGATATCCTCCATCCCTCAGACCCTTCTGTGCTAAAGTCTACATCATCAGATTCTCCATTATAGATTCCTTAAAATCCTGGAATTCAGCCCATCTGGCCACACTACCTTGCCCTACTTTATAGTTGTTATTTGCTCTCCACTGCCTCCATCTGTATGTTGATGTCTGCCCACTCCTTTCTCTGTTGTACTGTGGCTCTGTATTCATCCAGTTTGCATGCCTTTCAACTCTAGTTTGTCATCTCCCTCCTTTAGAAGCTCCAGAAACAACAAATGAATGGTAGACCATGCATTGAATACTATGTAAATGTCTGTAGTCCATTTGTCTGACTGATGGTAGGATTCATTTGGGAAGCTACCAAATGGGTATGCATCATAAAGGGGAAAGGGTGTAACAGTGACTACAGAAGATGGATAGCAGGAGCTCTTCTCACTAGAGACCTTATGAGGCTATAGTGGAAATAATAAAAATGTATCACTTTATTAATTTGTTAAGCAGCGAGGTTCATCCTAACAGCAAGGATAGAATCCGGAATATCAAACACAGGCAGCAGATTGTGAGGTCAGCTACTCCCTTGATCTACAGAAGCACTTTATAACAAAGAGGGCTATGGACCCACTGAGTAGAGAAATACAATGGGAAGTTAATGAATGACCCCAAGAAAGCAGTCAATAAGACGTGATAGGTGAGGAAGTACTGCAGGAAATGATGGAGTATAGGTAGAATGCAAAATGTTAAAATCTAAATTAAATTCTTAACTGTCTTTTTTTTGCTATCAAACAAATGCAATGTAATGCTACATATGATGATCAACAGTTTGTTCTACTTAATACATTGTCCTTCAAACGAGTAATCCCAGCTTCCGCTGTCTATGAAATCTGCCAATGTAATTAGAAAAAGAAGCAACCAAAGTAACAATCATTGCAAAAATAAAAAGGCCCAAATCTTAAAATGCTGTAATTAATTAATAGGCAAACTGCCTTTGCAGGCCATTATTAGTCTAGCCAAATTCCCTCAAAGGTGAGAATCAACCCCCTTCCCTTGTGTCTGTGAGGTAAATACCTTAATCATTATGCAAATCCTCAACCCTTAAAATAAAAAAAATGCATGTGTTTGAATAAGATTTGCTAGCTGAGTCTTAGGCGATTACTATGGCTTGCAGTCCAGAAAACCAATGAGGAAAAATTGCATGTTTTTGTATAAGATTTACTAGTAGAGTCATAGGCAATTACTAGAGCTTGCAGCCCAGAGAACCAATGATGAGGCTAGCTCAAATTCCCCATTAGCCCCAAGCACTATCTGGTAAAGTGACTATCTGTTATAGTGACTAACTCAGGGTCACACAGAAGGTAAATGAGAGCTGAGGGGATCAAACCCTGTACCACTGCAACTAGAGCTCAAAGCCTGAAACATCCACAACCATACCTCTCAACTGTACAGAATTTCTCAGTATTTCCTGTTTTTGAGGGCAAAATAGTGGGGTGCCTTGAATTTCCGAGTGGCACCTTTAAATCCCAATTTTTTTTATTTATAATTTTTACTCTTACCAGTCAAGCACTCAGGGGTTGCTTAATTGCCGTAAACATAGCTGCAGCTGTTATACCTGCTCATTTTTTGCACTTATGAATCAACGTTTCCATGTTGAATTGCTGAGTTGCCATTTCCTGTTCCATCGCGGTTGCATCTATTGCAGTTGATCAGAATGCTGAAAAAATTCATCATCATACCTCTCAAACTCTTGGCAGAAAAAATCTGGGCAAAGCCTAAATTAATTGGTGACAACAGCCGGAACATAGGGACAGATTTAAAATATTCTGAATAAAATCCAGTACGGAGTTTGATACACAGCCAGTCTTTATTAAAAATTTATTTTAATAAAGTCTGGCTGCATTTCAAACTCCGTACTGGATTTTATTCAGCATATTTACGTCTAGTTTGCATGGAGTTGTTTAATCCTACTAAGAGGTGCATTGTGCTGTTTCATATTGTAGATTTAAAATATTGCTTTTATAAACTTAGAAAGTTACTAGAATAACAGGATTTGTGTTAACATGCATTTCTGAATGATTTGAAGTCTGAAACTTAAATGTGTATCATTATTTAACGATTCAATCCTCAGTGAGTTGCCAAAAAATAAAAAGTAATGAGTAATACGAATATTAATCCTTCTTTCCATATGTCTACTGGGTAGTTTTTTTAAAAACTCCCATGAATCTTTAACCATATGGGTGATTTTCCCATACATATGCTTAAGCATGGTATCTACAGCTACACCCAAAGGGAAAGTTTTAGACTTACTGCCTGAGATTATGGGGAGAAAAGGTGGATTGCTGACATTCCTGTGTATCTTAGGTATCCCCACTAGTGCAGCCAAATTGGGATGTTCCACTTTCAAAAAGTTATAGGTATCTTCCGTAATCCTTCTATCAATGAAAAATTCCTCCACATGCAAATCTTTACGTCTGTGTGCGATGTTGATTTCATTAATAGTAACAGTCTCATAATTACCTGATAGGTGCAAAATCTCATGCATCTTGGAGGTGTATTCTAAGCTATCATATATTACTACACCCCCTCCTTTGTCAGGTTTCATAACCCCAATACTGTTGTTTTATGTCAGTTCTTTCAAGATTTTGGTCTCGTCCACAGTTAGATTATTTCTGAATTTCTTACCAATGATCTCATTCTGCATCTGATAAATCTGTTTATTTACCAGTCTGTCATAGATCAACACATTAGGATGCATGGGAGGAATAAAACAACTTTTCTTCCTAAGTATACTGGTCTTGTTGGATATTGGTTCAGTGTCATCTCCGTTGCCCTTAAACATGATAGCTAAATATTGTTTCGCTTCAGTCGGAAGTTTCCTTGCTCAGGGGTGATGTGACCAAACTACTATCCATGTTTTCGACTATTGGAGTTAATGCTGCAGGTATTACCAATGAAGGAACTTGCACCACTATTATTGGTAGTAGTTTCCCGTTGTCTAAAGGTACAGGGGATAACAGACATGTATCATTGCATGGGATTGGCAATGGAGAAGGTTTGGGTAAATCCAGAGATGGATCTATTGTGGTGACATCTTCACCAGATATTCCCAATGGACAGGGTAAAGGTCAGACAACCACTACAGACATTGATTTACTCACTTCACACCCTCAGGCAGAACCTTGCAACAGCAAGCTGGGTATTACTGATTTTACATTCGAATTTCTTTTGGTGAACAAAGTAAAGAGGCTAAATGGACAGGCGTTAAGCCCAAGAGAACGCAGCCTATGAGAACATATTTTAATGCATATGCCAAGGACATAGTCGACAAAGGTACTGTTAATTCCTATGTTCGAAATGGTAATGCAGATAGTTGTAAAAGATGGAAGGCTAACAATGAAGCTCATTTAAAGAAATTTTTAGATAATTATTGTGATTTTGATGATGTGAATGGTGACTGTATGAATGAGCAGTTTAACCCACACATTCAGAAGGGTACTTTGAGAGACTTTATTTATTTATTGGGGAAAAAGTTGAACTTTATTAATTCTTTAAAATTAGACAATGCCTATTTATCTAAATGCACCAACTCTAAGATTGTTCCCATGGGGCTACGATTTTTCAAATACCCCATGGGGGTTGATATATCTGACAACATTAAATGTGAATTCAATCAGCTGTCTGATGCATTTGGTATTCAGTATATGCAGTTATTAATTAAATGTAATGATGAAAAGTTATGTAGATATATGAAAGAGGTTGAACAGCAGAATGAAACAATTCTCAATGATTTATTATTTTCGCAGTGGGAGAAAGCATATGCGAAACAATTTGAAATAGCTGACCAAAAAACTAAGAAAATATATAACAAGAAATGTAAAAAAAATCAAAAGAGACATTGAACAGTACAACAGGGGTCAGGCTTATCAGTAGGGTGATGGCAATCTCATAGATAAACATGATAAGGACACCTACAACAGTGGCAGAACTTATTATTATGTAGATAAGCCCAACCATGATGACAAATCAAATTTTTATCAGGATTGGAAACATGGAAGGTACACAGATTGGAAAGGGGGGGGGTGGAAGAAGAGAATTTTTTCTCATCAGGTGAACAGCACTTACAACAACAACCGAGTCCATGGGGGAGAAGGGAGGTATTGGTAGAAGACATTAACAACACAACTTCTCACCACTTAGAAGTTTACACAGATCAAGGTATTGTCACTGATGGTACAACGTTTTGTTACAATCACTTCAACATATACAATTATACACATCTTTCTTTGGAAAAACACATTTTGAGTTGCTGTCCAAGGGAATGAAATACATTCCCACTACATGTTTCAGAGTAGTGGACTGTTTGAGTGAATTTAAACAATTGATTAGGAATCTATATTTAGCTATCATGTTTAAGGACAACGTAGTTGACACTGAACCAATATCCTACAGGACCAGTATACTTAGGAAGAAAAGTTGTTTTATTCTTCCCATGCATCCTAATGTGTTGATCTATGACAGACTGGTAACTAAACAGATTTATCAGATGCAGAATGAGATCATTGGTAAGAAATTCAGAAATAATCTAACTATGGACGAGACCAAAATCTTGAAAGAACTGACAGAAAACAACACTATTGGGGTTATGAAACATGACAAAAGAGGGGGTATAGTAATATACGATAGCTTAGAATACACCTCCAAGATGCATGAGATTTTGCACCTATCAGTTAATTATGAGATTGTTTCTATTAATGAAATCAACATCGCACACAGACGTACAGACTTGCATGTGGAGGACTTTTTCATTGACAGAAGGATTACGGAAGATACCTATAACTTTTTGAAAGTGGAACATCCCAAGTTGGCTACACTACTGGGGATACCTAAGATACACAAGAATGTCAGCAATCCACCTTTTCGCCCCATAATCTCAGGCAGTAAGTCTAAAACTTTCCCTTTGGGTGTAGCTGTAGATACCATGCTTAAGCATATGTATGGGATAATCAACCATATGGTTAAAGATTCATGGGAGTTTTCAAAAAACTACCCAGTAGACACATGGAAAGAAGGATTAATATTCGTATTCATTGATGTTGTAGATTTATTTTCATGCATCCCCGAAGAAGAAGGAATGGAAGCCTTCAGTAACAGTAACAGTATTAGGAAATATAGTGACCTAGAATGGGACAAGGTTTGCTTGATACTTGAACTAATGTCTTTGGTTCTAGACCACAATTATATATTCTATGAAGGTGAATATTTCAGACAAACCAAGGATGTGGCTATGGGGGTGGCGTGTGCCCCCATTTTTGCTAATTTGGTAATGTTAGACTGGGAAGAGACAGTGGTATTTAAAAGTAATTATTACAAGTATATTAAATACTACTCCTGCTTCCTTGATGACATTTATATTTTGTGGGAAGGTAATCAGACAATTTTTAATCATTTTTTGGACTATTTAAATAACGGTAGTGAATTTCTCAAGTTCACTTCTACTAGTAGTAGTGAAGGAGTAGCTTATTTAGATACATTTATTTCCAATGGTGATAAATGCTTTAAGTCCAGAATACATAGAAAAAGTACATTTGCAAATGGTTATTTGGAATATACCAGCAATCATCCTAAAAAATTAAAGTATAATATATTCAATGGACAGTGCATTCGAGCTATAAGGATGACTTCAGAACATAAAGAAATGATAAAAGAATTAGATTTTATCACTGAATTACTTATCGAAAGGGGGTACAACAGGAAGATGATGAAGGACGTGAGGAAATACGTTATTAAGGAAAGGGGGAATAAATACACCTCATTATTAGGAGCAAATCGCAAAGGAGAAATTACCATTTTGAAAAACAGGGCAAAAGCCTGTGTATTAGAATATGGCCCACACATTAACAAAGTAAAAAACATTTTAACAAACAATTGGAATGTTTTGATGGCGGACCAAGATATGGTGGATTTATTGGGCCCTAAACCCACCTTTCTATATAAGATGGGTAGAAACATCAAGACATATTTGGAAAGAGGAATAAGATGCAAAGATTCTGAAAACATTAGTAAGCATACTACCAAATGTGGTGCCTGTAGTCAATGTCAGGCTATAAATGAGGTTGAAGGAATTGTACTGGTCAATATACCTACAGCTTCTAATGGTATCCAGGCATTTTTTGAGGGGAGGGGCTGGTTTCCTTAACTAAGTGGCTTACCATTTAATAGCAGGCAGCATTAGAAACAACAAAGTATTAATAACAGAACTACACTAATATTGTTAATCTAGAGTACCCTACAATTTAAGTATTCATTGTTTTTCTAGTTATCCATATTTTCATACTTACATTCATATTTCTTAAAACTGGAAGAGCTACATTTTATTAAGGGGCATAGTATGAAACCTGGTTGTGGGAGACAGGAAAAATGTGTCCTCAATGTCCACTTAGAGGACACTATACTGGAGATACTGCTATTTTTTTGCTAAGTTTGCACATTAATTATGAAGAATGCAGTGTTTCTACATGTCCTTAATATTTCCAAAACCAAGTGACTTTAACAAGTTAAAATGGAAACTGCTTATGTAATGTTGATACTAGCATCACACAGGACTGAGGTCATAGTGCTTGCACACTATGATTTGGGGAGTCCAAGAGTGATGTACTTGGAAGAATGAATAAGGCGTGTGCATAGTATATCTATCTATCTATCTATCTATCTATCTATCTATCTATCTATCTATCTATATATGGATCTACTTCATATCGCTGATATTTCAGAATATCGAAGACCATATGCCTGGGACCATATAATCAACATTCAAAATGTCGACCATTGAAAAAGAACACATCAAAAAATTAACTTCATGCTGCTAGCGGGGGGGCTACTCCCACCTGCACCCCCTGGGGAGTTCTGCCCCCACCCCCCAGAACTTAAATATACCAACATCAAGATCGCACTACAGTGCGGATGATGGAAATCTTTCCATTCTGCACTGTACAGAGATGTCGGTTCTGCATGGTCGACATTTCAAATGTCAATCATATGGTCTCGGCCATATGGTCTTTGACATTCTGAAATGTCAACCATGTGAATGGGACCCATACATATATATATATATGTGTGTGTGTGTGTATGTATATGTGTGTGTGTGTGTGTGTGTGTGTGTGTGTGTGTGTGTGTGTGTGTGTGTGTGTGTGTGTGTATGCGTGTGGTTCTACTTTATATACTTGAAAGACTAGAACATCGAAGTTCTAATCATCAAGAAAATAACATCAAACTGTTTGAACATCGAAAAGTCATACTATCGTACCTTACAACATTATATTATCTTCAGTGGCTTTTAAACCAGAAAGTTGAAAGAGATGGGAAAAAACTGCCCAAATGGCCAGTAGCTACAATTTCTGGGCCAAGAACCACTCCTCTTGTGGTAGATAGGCTACCTAATGCTTACCACTCCCACTGATAAGCTAGAAGGCTTCCCTCCAACACAGAAGGGCTTGGGGGGGGCTCAGAAGCTTACAAAGAGTCCATGATCGACATTCCACGATGCTTTGCTAGAGATGGCCTGCACCTGTCGCCCTTGGGATTCCGGATAGCTGCTTAACATTTTAAGAGGTTATTACATCTTTAAAACATTGTATTGCATACCACTAATCCAAAGAAAACAAACAAAGAGTATGTCGGATGTTAGTGTTGGAAGCCCAGGTTCTATGGGACAGCTGTACAAAATAATGTTATCACAAAAGGTAAACTAGTGTTAATAGAAGGTTATGTGTATAAGTTAGAGCACACATGAAACACTGAAAAGTATTGGTGCTGCAAATACAAATTATAAAGCAAATGTATAGGAAGTGCTGTCACCATTTCATTCAGTAATGGAGAGTAGTTAAGTAAATCTGTTTTATATAGCCATTGAGAAAATCCTGTACAAATAGAGTAGTATACTTTATATAAATAATTAAAACATTGCTGCAGTATCACTAGATATGCCTTGCTTGCTGGTAGATGATGCTATCACGGCTTTGTATTAGAAACATACCTTGCAGAATGTACAGAAGCAATATGGAAACATTTTCTTTACTGTGGTGCAATCTCAGAGTTGGTATATTTAATTTCTAGAGGTGTGGGGTGCACCCCCTACAAACATATATAAAAGTAGGATTTGGAGTGTGGAAGTTCAGATTTATTGTTGTTGGTTTTAGAAGAGAATTGTGCTACAAAGACTTGTCTGCAATAGTGTTTTTGATGTTATGTGGTTTCGATGTTTAGCAAGTCGATCCTATGGTTATTAAATATTGTGCAATTGTGCTGTTATGGTCTCAATGTTTATTAGTTTGACATTTTGGTCCTTCAACTTTATGAAGTATATATATATATATATATATACGTATATATATATATATATATATATATATATATATATACATATATATATAGATATACGTTTATATATATATATATATATATATATATATATATATATATATATGTATTTGTGTGTGATGGTCACAAGCTTTCATAATTAGAGCTGTAAGCTTCTCTGCCCCCTGAAATTAATGATCACATTTCCCTACAACTTATTTTAAATTTGCAAGCTGTTAAATATTTAAAGTGAGTTTTATTAGAAAGCATTCACATATAGCATTCTTAGAATGGAATTTTATGAAATATGTTATATGTTTCATTATATTGTTTTATAGCACTGTTCCTTTAAGAAAAAAAATAATTGATTAAATTGATAATAGACTATAGAAACTTAAAGGAAGTAACCTGTTCTAGATTCTGATGAAGTCCAGCTTTTTATGGATAAAAACGCATCATCTAAAGTGGTTTATAGTTTATTTTGCAATTTCTTCATTAAACTTTACAGAACAGGAACTGTGTTCCATTTCCATCATGTAGCATTATTCAATTGTGTTTTTATTTGGATTTTCCGCTTCAATTTTTTTTTTTGTTATACATGAAACACTGTTATTCTGGTTGTATTTTTGTGTTTAATATTTTGTCTGTTCTTCAGTTTGTGTTTGAATGTTGGTATTCCACAATTCCACTGGAGTGGGTGGGATTGCATAATTATATATGCAAATTATGTTGTAATCATTGTCCAGATTTTTGGCCAGTTGTACCTTTTTTTCATGGTCCTTTGTCTAGATTTTTGATGCTTCCAGGTTGAGAGGTATGTAGACTGCAACAACTACCAGATTAAAGGTATGCCTAATTATTTATCCTGCAGAAGTGTTAGAAAATAAGATTACCACATGAAAACTTGTTAAAAAAGCTTTCCTTTGAGGGCATGGCCAAGATGGGCACTGACTAACAGCACTTTTTTCCAGCTCTGCCATTTTCCATAGTTTTGACAGGAATTAAAAACAATCTAAATGGACTTATTTTGACATTCTTTCAACTCCTATCAACCTATTTGAGGATTGTATTGAAACATTGCTATCTTTCCCTGAATTTTTCCTGTCAAAATCTTCAGACAAATATCTACAACTTCTTTGACTGAGATATGAGCCACACTAAAAGCAATTCTTCAGAAACTTCTCTTAAGAAAGAGCTTTTATCTTTGTCTTCTAGTCTACAAAATATGTCTTTAAAATTAGACAAAATGGACACAAAAATTGATGGTTTTGAACAGAAATGTTCAAAGCAAATGGACTTAATTCATAAAGAACTGCAGCTTCAGAAATACCAATTTTCTGACATAGCGTAATCTCATGTGGATGGAATACTTCAGGAGGGTGAGAATGATATCAAACTTCTCTTGAAATAGAACACCACCCTACAAAATAAATTAGATGATCTAGAAAACGGGTCATGAAGGAATAATATAAAGATTTTTGGACTGCCAAACAACATAGAGAGAACTAATATGTTGAGTTTTTTAACTACATGATTACCAACTGTTTTGAATCTCCCTAAAGCCCTTTCATATGGGATTGAAAGTGAACACAGATCCATTGTCTCAACTCCAAATAAAAGCATTCCTAGATTTGTTATAGTGAAATTTATTTCAACGCAAGATAAAGAACTAGTGCTGAAAACTGCATTGTCCAAATCTCGTATAAAAATAAATTACAGTATTGTATGCTTTGACAATAATTATTTTTCTGCAGTAATTTCCAAAAGAAAGATCTTTCAAACTCTTATAAAAGAACTCAAAAAGAACCAGATAAAAGTGCATCTCTTGTTTCTTGCCAGACTGAAATTATTTCTTACAGATGGCATGAAAACCTTTGAGGACCTTGAATATGCTATTTCTTTTATAAAAACAAAACAAAAAATAATAGATAAAATAGAAGAAATGGAATGGACAAGAATGGATCTTGGAAATCTTCAGAGAGGAAGAAAAGGTTGAAAGATAAATTACTTTTTCTTTACTGTTACAATGACATCCAGTTACTTGTTTTATATTCTTCATAGTTTTTGAAATCTCTCATTTCAAAAGTAGTTTAATTTAACTTATTCTGATCACTTGATAAAAGGTACAGTTTAAAGTAACAATTTTTTATGTATATGTTCTTGTAAATGCCATTTAATTATGTTAACCTGGAGTTTTTAGCGACATATGAATTATAAGATTTAAACTTGGTTGTATAAATTTCGTGTTTATATAGTTTATATAGTGAATAAGTATTGTATTTAGACACTTTATAATGATAAATATTATTTTCATGTTTATTCTTATTATATTTACATTATATTATTCTATTATGTCACATTTTATTATGTGTTCTACAAGCTTAATGAATTATGTAGCTTTAAAATGAAAATGAAACAGTTGAACAGTTGATGAGTTATCTTGACTAAATTGATTAATTGCTTAATTGATTCATTTGACAGGATACTCTGTATATAAATATTGGACAGAATGAATTGATTTACAAACCCGAAGAAGCGTACCTTGGTAGTACGTGAAAGCGCTTGTTCCGATAATAAAAGACAATTTTATTTTTACTATCATGGTGACTTCTACTTTATTCTGTTTGCTGTTACATTTTTAAGACTAATGTGTGTTTATAGATTGGGGGAGTAACAGTAATTTTTGTTTGTTTGAGATTAGGGTAACATTGTATCAGTTGGTTGACGCTCAGTGATACTGTGCATTTCAGATGTTCTATATATGTTTCTTTATTTTTGCTTTTCTGCTGTTTGTTTTTATTTTTTTGAGAGGTTGACTTATGTCATGGTTTCAGGGTGTTTTACTGCCATACAGATGGTTGTAGTGCTCTCAGGATCTGAGCGTCCAATTTCAAATGCTGTTTATAGTGTAGTGGTGAAGCTTTCAGTGTTCTCTGACTCTTTCCGGTTGTTGTTCACTTATGAGATAAAATCCTTATTTATCACAATGTAAAGGGTTCCCGCTAAAACAGTAAAGCTTCACCAGAATTATAGAATGAAGTCTCGAGCACTTTTGAATTGAAGGCTCATTATTCTAAACTATCGCAAAACTGTAAAGCTATCATAAAAGTTATGAACTTTGACCTGCTGAGGGCAGGAAGTGGCTAGAATGTTAAAAAGCTCACTGAGGTCATAAATATTGTGAGCCTAGTGGTCTTTTTTCCATGCATAAGAAACAGGCTGGAAATGTAAAACTACGGAAACTACTTTATTATTATTTTAACTAAATTTCAAATGTATTTTTTTTAACAAATACTCTGCTTTGGATAAGTGCCGTGACATTCTAGTCATCCGCATGAGTATTTGATGTTCTGAGCATAACATTGACACACTGTTATTCCCCTTGATAGATAAAAATATGTAAGGTCCCTGTTTAATTTGAGGATAGATACACAGTTAATAAACCAAAACACATTATGAATTAAGACATTACAAGACAAATGTCAGACCTGACATACTAGACATACAAGCTAGAGGGAGGGAGATTTTATAAGACAGTACAGTAGCATTGTGTTTAACAATATGAACTGTGGTGGATTGCAATATAAATTAGAATACTTTAAAAATGTATAGTGCAGTACAATGTTCAGGTTTATGTATTATTTCTAATGATTTATATCTGTCATCATTGAAATGGACTTTTAGCTCAGCAATTCTTTTTTTGGATGACTAGAATGCTATGACTTAACACTTATTGCTATTGATTGTATTCTTGCTAAATTTATAACAGCAATGATTGGATCTGCACCTGTTTCTGACTTGTTGTTACCTTCACTGTTCTGTTTTTTGGGGTTGATGTACAGATAAGCCAGAGTCAGATAAAGTTAGGTGGTATGGCTTCTGGGATATGTGATAGGGGGGAGGGGGGGTTGATGCAGAAATACCTAATTAATAATTGAAATTATTTACATCAATCTCCAGAAATATTAGGATGGCCATTTTTATCCAATTTTTCTCAGGCAGAAGGTTACTGTTTTGGCAAATATGGAACCATATATTTAATTTCATACTAGTTCTATACATATTAAAGAAGTGTTTGTTATAAATTCTTACATAATTGCAGTACATGTAAATTATCAGGCTATGTTATGTTCATGTTTGTATGAGTTATATCTTTAGAATTGAATTTAATTTCTGTATGTAAAGTGGTCATCTGAAATTTATATTGCAACATACTAGTATAATATTAGTTAGAGAGAATAAAGTCTTGTTCAGCATGTACTACTCTATTCAACTATCATAATAGATATTTTAATAGAGATTCTTTTACTTATATTCTTAGTCAGTTTGTAATTTTTCATAACATTTATTATCTTAGATCAGTCATTATTAAAGAGTGCTATTGCTGTGTTGTTTATCTCTCAGTACTCATACTATATTTCAATGGAGTCCTTTTATATCTTATAATTATATTTCAAAACTTGATTTGAATCAACAATATGTTTATGTACCTAGTTTATGAGAAATTATAACATTTGAACAATAGTTAAGATTTTAGATTTTATTTCATATTACTATATAAAAATGTATTCAGTATTTAAATACCATGTTTTGTATGAAGCCAATGTTCTATTCTTTTAATATGGTGGAGAGGACTTAAATGCTGTTGTAGAGAGGGTGGTAGATTCAAACAGTATCCTGTTTGAATCAGGAGTCTTTTGAACTCCATGAAGAGGGAAAAGGTGTACTCAAATTTAGTTTTTCTTTATATAGTTTCTATTAGTTATATTTTAGTGTCTGAACTATTTATTCATCTGATTTGCATATTAATTTTATATCATTTGGAACAAAACTGGATTAAGTTTTATATAATTACAGTAAAGACATATAAATACTTGATCATTTCTAGTCATCTACAAGTATATACTACTAGTAATATGAATTCTCTCTACAAATGTCTTCATTAAAATGTATTTCAATTAACATCAATGGTCTTAAGAACAGCTGCGAAAGAGGAAATCTATATAAATATCTAAATTTTATAGGTTCCTAGGTTGGTACTAGGCTATCGGCCCTAGGGCCTATACAAGCCTAGCTATAACAATTCCCTGGCTATTTCTTCCCACACTATTTACTTCCTTGGACCCCTGTCTAGCAGAGTGACTGACATGATCCCCGGGGTGAATTTCCTTTCTCCCATACAATCATCAAGGCTCCTTTTGAAGAGGGCCAAAGAGGCACTCTGCTTGACATGTATGGGCAGTCTATTCCAAACTCTGGGGAGTCTTTGGGTCAGAAACCTATCCCTCCAGCATGTTTTGTTTATTGTGATGACAAGGTTTAGATCCCTGGAGTGTGTGGCTCTGAGGGATTGGGATTTCTTTAAGTGGAGCATGTCCAACAGCTCTGGGTTTGACATGGCCTTGCATGTTAAGCAGAGATCGCCTTGGAGTAGATGATATGCGAAAGAGTATAGCTGGAGTTTTTTAAGGTGGTCAGCATAGGGCATCTGCTTCAGGCCTGTGATTTTTTTAGTGAGGTATTTCTGCAGCCTTTCCAGTTGTTGCAGATGTCTTGAGAGGTACTTACCAAATGGGGCATTTTATTCTATAATGGGTCTAATGAGGGATGAGTACAGTGGGACAATGACCTCCATTTTTCTGGATGAAAAGCCCTTAGTGATGAGGTGTGCCACATAGAAGGATTTCCTGACTGTTGTGGCAATGTGGTTATTGAAGGTGAGACCACTGTCCACCTGTGTCCCTAAGTCTCTTGTCACACTTTCGGTGTTTAGTGTACTTCCACCTATGTGGTAATTTACGGGTACATGATTTTTCCCAAAGGGGATAACTATACATTTCTTGGCATTGAGCTTGAGCCCATGGCTCTGGCACCAAGCATCTGTTTCTGTAAGGCCCTTTTGTAGAGTATCAACTTCATTTGGGGATTCAGTAATGGCTACCAGTTTGCAGTCATCTGCGAACTTTGTTAACCAGAGCCTGTTAGTGTTGGCCTTTACTTCAGAGAAAATTAAATCAAGTACTTAGTGTGGGAATATAATTCACAGCCTTCTGCTCTTTGAGTACTAAAGGCAAGTATGCTAGCTGTTGAGCCACTGATATGACAACACTGATATGACATAAATCTGTTTAACTCTAATCTTCTTCTTTTACAAGAAACACATTTACTAATGAAAGATATAGATAGACTTAATAACAAGAAATATACGGTACTATCTAGTTCACATCATCAACAAAAAAGAGGGGAGTTGCTATTTTATGGAATAACTATGTTTTTCTAAAATATTGGATACATATAATGATGACAAGGGTATGTTATGTGTGGTTATTCTAGAACTTAACAAAAAATATATATACAATCATTAATATTTACTGGATTCCTGGGATATGTACTCATAAAGTTAAACAACAGTTAGATCAAGTAATTCAATTCTCCAAAGGGAATATCATACTTGTGGGGGACTTTAATTGTATAGTAAAGGAAAATGATTCTACTGCTTTCAGGAAGAGAATGATATCATCTCCAGCTACAAACTTGACTGAATTTGCTGAATCATTTAATATTAAAGACATAAATGATTTTGCAGATACAAGTTCACTTTTTTACACATGGTTATCATCAAGACATGGCACATATTCTAGAATTGACAGAATATATATTTCAAACCAATTAATTAAACATAAAATTAAAGTTAAAGTTAATTCATGCCCACTTTCTGATCATAATGCAATAACTTTTACATTCTAGTTTTTATCCTCAAATTAAAAGAATACCTGCATATCTCACTAATTTATCTGATTTTAGAGATTTTGTCATTTCTGAAGTTAATAATTTTATTAAAATTAATAATTCTGAAAATTCATCTGTTATTTATATATGGGATGCCCTGAAAGCATACTTATTTGGAAGAATAATTAATTGGTACATAAATAAGAGAAAGGTTTGGGATAAGGAACTAAAACGTATTCAAGAAACGATTGACAAAGTTAAATTACAAAAAACAGACAAATAAATCTAACAATACAGAAGATATTAATACCCTAAACAATAAATATTTAGAAATATTAAATCATAAGACTAAGATTAGTTTAGAGAGATTTAGACTTATAAACTTTTCTACTAATCCTTAGTCTCTAAAGAAACTAGCAATTAAAACTAATAAATTAAACAAATTGTATCATATTAGAGAGATTCATTCTAGTAAAAAGAAGAAGATGGTAACAGATATAGAAGATATATTAAAGGAATTTAGAAATTATTTTATTGAAATTAATCAGAATCCAAATATTATGGACTTGAAACACAACATAAGTGCCTTTATTAAGAAACATGCTAAGAATAAATTAAAAGAACAGCAAATTAAGACATTAGATAAACCAATCTCACTCATAGAGATTAAAAATCAAATCAATAAGTTAAAACAAAATAAGGTCCCCAATAAACAATGTACAGGCCCCATCAACCTCCAAACAGCATAATTCAAACAGCCAAAAATAACTGCAGAACAAAGTGTAACATCAGGGATGGTTAAACAGTACTATAAAACTAGGCAGCAGAACAGTGTTTGCATTAGCATGCATTAAGATATCAGTACATTCTGTGAAATTCTTTAAAAATGATTTCCCAATGAATCACTTTTTATACTACAGCAGGTTTTCTCTCAATGTCAGGAATGGTTTAATAGTCCTTCCTCCTGGAAATATACTATCATTTCCCCTATCTTAAAAACAGATAAGGACCCTCCTAAATGTTCTTCTTTTAGACCAATTTCTCTTTTAAACATTACTTATAAAATTTTTATGTCCATTTTTAGCAACAGGCTTAAAAAATGTCTTCCTGGTCTAGTAGATGAAGATCATATGGTTTTGTTATAAACAGGAATACATTTAATAGTATTAAAAGGGTATTAATCATTATTGATTATGCAACCAAATCTAGTAAGAATTTAACCTTAATAAGTTTAGACATAAATTGTGCCTTTGACTTGATCAATTGAGATTATTTATTTCTTACCTTAGAGGCTTATAACTTATCTGAAAATTTCATGAATTTAATTTCTCACTTATATAAAGGTAGCTATGCATATATCAAGATTGGCCCATACCTATCACAAAATATTCTGATCTATAAAGGAACTAAACAAGGCTGTCCCCTTTATCCCCTTGATTTTTACTCTTTTAATGGAACCCTTATCTAATTATACAAGAATGAACCCAAACATTAAAGGAATAGAATTGAATACAGAAATAACTTCAAAAGTACAAGTCTTAGCAGATGACATACTTCTTACTGTTGATGGAACAAATTCAACTTTACAAGCCACTTTTGATTTTATGGAATTCTTTCAAAAAAATTGGGAATATTTTTTAATGGTGATAAAACAAAACATCTCTCTATAACTTCAGACACTAATCTTTGTAATCAGAAATATACCAAATATTTAGTCTAATCAGAAGGCTTAAAATACTTATGTATTATATTAACTGACAATTTAGAGGATATAATAAAATAAAATTATGCTAACTGCATTTCTTCTATTAACAATCTAATATTTAAGTGGAAATTTTTTTTGTTTTCAATAGATGAAAAACTTTCAATTATTAAAATGATTATTCTACCTAAGATACTTTATGTTATTCAATCTATTTCATTAATGCCTCCAAGAACATTAGTTAGAGAATTTAATAGGTTGATGAAATTTTTATGGCAACCAAACAAACCTAGGATATCTCTTACACATCATATGAGAGATTGGCCTCAAGGTGGTATAGGTTTACCAGATATAGAACTCTACATCATTTCTTCTATGATTAGAACCTTCTAACTATTAATAGATAGACATCAATCAGCCAAATGGAAGAAATTCCAGGAAATGCTATGTTTTAATACAAATGAGGGAACTAACTTCATTAAACTTTCAATAATTAATTATCTATGTATTTGGATATCCAAAGATTACTTCCTTTTAAGTAGATTTCCTAGTAACTTAACATATTATATAAAACTTTTATTTAAGGACTTCAGAAATTACATATATAAAAATATGATTTATAAAAATTGGATATTTATTTTGTTTCCAATTGCATATACAATATCTTATTGCCTCTTCCATTATGAATAATATCTTTTTATTGAAAGGAAAACAATCTTAATTTTTTGTTTCAGTTCTTACATGGTGATAAATTAAGTACATTAGAATATCTAATAATTAATTTTGATTTAAAAAAATCAGAATGGTTGCAACTTCAATCTCTTAGACAATTTATGATAGATAAAATGAACTTAATCCCTAGGTATTTAAGATCAGCAATGCCTAATTTAATAAATTTTTTGGTATGTTCTAAGTAAGAAAATGCAGCTTCTAAATGTAAATTCTCTTCTTTATATAGAATAATTAATAAAGAATCAAGAAATGTTCCAGATCATTTCTGGAACTATTTAATTTCAATTAATAAAAAGTCACCCTCTGATTTAGATAAAAAACAAACAATTCTGGAATCACCTACATTTACTACATCATCCCTTAGATGGAGAATATATATTTGGAAATTTATGAACAGAGCTTTTCTCACACCTCATAGATTAGAACTGATTAGTAAAAATAGGGTGTTGTGTTGGAGATGTAAATCAAATTCTAAACCTGACTGGTCACACATGTTGTATCATTGTATAACTCTGAATCAATAGTGGGGAAAAAATCTACCATCTTTTACAAACACTTTTTACTGAACAGTTTACATTGACCAAATCTTTGATTTTGTTTAACACTCCAATTCCTAACTGTGTTAAGAAAATTAAATATCCTATTTTATGGACTGTTTTAACAGCTGCTAGAAAAGTAATAACCAGAAATTGAAAATCCAAACATATTCCTTCTTTTGCAGAATTAAAAAATATTCTTATTGAAACCTGTAGTCTAGAAATGATGACTATTAAGTCAAGAACTAATAGAACACCTTTTTTCATATCATTTGGGGTCCAATTTTAAATCTATACTAGATAAAGATTTATGCACTGTTTAATATAATCTATTATGATTCATATCATATCTGTTATGTTTTATCTTTCAGACACTGTTGTAAATACTTTATTTGTTTTTGTTGTAGTGTTTTTTGGTTTCTGCTTAAAATGCAATTTCTTCGTGAATCTTTGTAAAAATTTTGTTTTGTTATAAACCTTAATAAAATTGCTTAAAAAAAAAAAAGCTTTCCTTTATAAGTTCCAGGACCAACAGATACAAATATATAGGCTGTAGAGGGACCAGTGTACATTTCACTAGAGCATTACTAGGTACATGAAGTAGTTTTTTATTTTGTAGTCTGCTTTTGGAATTGCATATTACGTCTTATAAATTATATTCTCAAAGGTGTATTTCATGTTGCATATTATTTATGTTGGCATATCAACATTCCTCAGAATATACATCAGCTTAAGCAAATATATTATGTGTTTTGCTGGTAGAAAAGGAAGACAGAATGATTTTATAATTCAAGTGTAAACAATAATATAGTCAACAGTTGTGAGTGATTATTCCCAAAAGTGTCAATAGCATCTGCATTTATTACCCTTGATAAAGGTGTGCTTACTGAATGCATTTTCTTCTTTTTAAAGAGCATTTTATCATGCCATTATCAATGTTTTTATTCTCATGATTTCATCTCTTCATCAGAGCATTCTAAAAAACTAACAATAAGAGTATGTTCCCAAAAAAATTAAGATCATCACCATTTATAGTATAGTAGGGCTTGACTGTTGAAATGCCCAAAGTTATTATACCACATATGATTCTAGATAAAGCTTTAAGTCTGCAAAGGAGCAATGTATATTGTTCCAGAAAATATGCTGTTAAAGCAAAATAAACAAGTAAACTAATGGATTCCAAAGATTCTAGCTATGTTTAATTACTGTGTTCATAATTTGTACCTGCCCTGAATATGTAAAAGAAGTTTTCACATAAAATGCATGGAAGCAATACATACCTGCTATTAAAAGGCCACAATTATCAAATAATGGTTCACTTTTGAGTATTAGTAAGTGTCTGAAAGAGAATTCAAAAAAGTTTCAACAATTTTATTTTTCAAAAATAATTTCCTTGGTGGATGAGTACATGAGCTGTATTCCTACATTTTTAGAATGTTTATGCGACTATTGAAATGACTGCTGTGAAAATTTGCACAGGAGGTAATATTTAATTTGTCTATAAGGTTGTAGTCTTCTCTGTGTGAATTTTCATGAGGGTTTCTGATAAGAGTCTTAATTTTTATGGAGTGATCCTGCAGTGGGGTTACAAGGTCCATTAAGATTTATTTTCCCATCAGTGCCATTTATTTCTGAATGAACTAAAATAGTTGCTCACTGCACATTTTTTTAGCATTGTTACTGAATAAAATCCATCTGAATCAACATTTCAGTACTAAACAAAGAGTCAGTAAGGAAGTATTAATTATCCGTGAATCACATAGCTATAAGAAACTGATGTTGCAATGAAGTAAGTAGAAGATGTACATGATGTCTTATAACTCCATACAATTACTTCACATCATACAGACTCAGTTTAATATCTAACATACAGATTGTTTTTAATCTAGATCATTAAAATACATTACAAACAGACATGACAGAAGAAACAATATTTCTTATTATTATTTTACCTGAATTAACAGAAGTTGGACAGTAGCTTGAGTAGAAGCTCTTTAAGAACTTTTATTTATCTAGTCTTTCTTTTGCTTTCATTTAGCATAAATCTAAAAAAAAGTGGCAGCATAAAAAGGAACACTTCTATTTTGCATGCAGTATTATTCCGATGGGAGTATAAAGTACACTTAACTGGAAGTCTGTAACTGTATTTCCCTGCAAACTTTGGCTGTAGCTTAGATGGCTTACACAACTGTCGTGAGTAACGTCTCATGATAAATGAATGAATGAATGAATAAATAAATAGCATTGCTCAGGAATTTATTTTCATAAATTGACTGCCTCAGTGCTACAATTTTTATGAACCGATGGAAGGCGCTCAGCTGTTGTAATAGGCATCCCTTCCAAGATAGTCTTCCTTTCTGTTGTGCATCTCTGACAAATAAAATACATCTCCTGTCTAGCAGTAGAAGAATACATAACGTGTTACTGTTAAATTGATCTGACCTCATAGTAGTGGCTGCAGGATGAGTAAAGGACAAGTAAAATGCAGAGGCTACAGAAAATTATACAAAAACCCATTGAAAGGTAAAAGAATGGTTAAATGGAGAGTATGTCAGTGGAAATATGGAAATAGAAGAAATTCAGATACAAAATTTGAAAACAGATGAGAATAATGTATAATTCAGACATAGCAAAGGGTAATAACTGGAGATAATGTAAGTCAGGCACACTGGCTGTGGAGTACCCATTTTCCTGAAGACATTCTAGAAAATACTGTGACCTTTCATACAGAAAATACTGTGACCTTTCATATACAGGAAACATCTAGTATATTATAAATGGTTGCTCATCTTTACCACCTGTAACCAGGACTCATAGGGTCTTCTTGCCTTCCCATGGATGACACAGCTCAATGATATGTCCACAGAGTTACCAAAAGCAATCTAAGTCAGCTCTGCAGGGGAAGAGCGAGTGTGATGGTGCACAATGGTGCATCTTGGCTGCAGCATGACTACTCAGGTTTCATATTGTCTTGGCATGTTTTGGTTCCTTTATGGAGGCATCAAAAGTGAAGATCACCAATGAGATTGGAATCAGTCACCCAGAGTAGACAATGTCATATTCTAAACAGGAGGTAGTAATTGTGTTGCGTGATTCCATTCTTATAAATGCAACACCTAGTGAAAAGAGAAGGAAGTCAGGTGGCTGCCAAAACAATAGCAAGAAGGATAAAAGAGTCAGTCTTCAGGAAAATGGTAGAAACATCACAGTTTAGAAGCAGGTTGACATTGTCCATTCAGAGACAGATGATATCACTGGGAAATAGGATTAGAAAAGTGCAAGTCATGTTTTTGTTATTTGCATGCTTTGAAGTTATGTCTCAGAAGACATGCCCTGTGGTGTCAGTAGTTTTTTAATTCATTTGGCCGGGGTGGTGCAGTGGTTAGCATTGTTGCCTCACAGCAAGAGGTTCTCCTGTTTGATTCTCGGCTGGAGCGCCTTCTGTGTGGAGTCTACATGTCCTCCCCATGGTTGAGTGACATAAAAGACAGGCAGGAAGGTGCATGCATGAATGGGTGTGCCTTCCTTGAAGGTTAGGCATTGTGCTGGCAACTCGGCAACGTAAAAATCCACTGCCAATCATTAGTGGACCAAAGTTCCACTGCAGCGACCCCTAACCGGGCCAAAAAGCCAAAAGAGTTCTATCAATATTTTAAATGCCAACCAATTATAATTTTCATGAATTTCAGTATACCTATATATATATATATATATATATATATATATATAGATAGATAGATATAGCTGTCTATCGATATATATGAATTGTATGTATGTATGTATATATATATATATGGTTCTACCTCACATAAACGAAACACCACAACACCGACAACGCAATCACCGACACCACATAACCGACAGTACAAAAACACGAAATCCCACATGCCCGACAACGAAATAACCGACGGTACACAAACACGAAACCTCATACACTTCACACACCACAATCAACAACCAAAACACATTCCCCGTCCAGAAACCACATACACAACACAAGCACACCAAAATCCATACAAACCCACACTAAACCTCACATACACAACTACCTACAACCCTAACCCAAACCCTAACCCTAAGGTCCGTCACTACCGCACACTTACCTGGCCCGCTCCCTAACCCTAACTCACTTATCCCGCCCCTAACCCAAACACAATCACTACCGCACACTTACCTGACCCGCTCCCTAACCCTAACTCACTTATCCCGCCCCTAACCCAAACACAATCACTACCGCACACTTACTGACCCGCTCCCTAACCCTAACTCACTTAACCCACCCCTATCCACACTTACCTTACTCGCACCCTAACGTCCGTCACTACCGCATACTTACACAGCCTTTTCCCATGTCGGCATCCTCGGCGTCGGTGCTTTCATCCGTCGGGTCGGTCTTCTGCTTGTCGATCTTCTAGGTCCCGTCGCGTCGGTCTTCTGTGCTGTCGATCTTCTGGGGCTCGCGATTTCCCTGTCGATGTTCCGGCGTGTCGTTAAAGTGAGGTAGAACGATATATATATGTATATATATATATATATATATATATATATATATATATATATATAGATATAGATATATATGAATATATATATATATATATATATATATATAATATTTATATATATATATATATATATATATATATATATATACATATGTGTGTGTGTGTGTGTGTGTAGGTAGATGGGGAACTGATGCTGACTAAAGCACTTACTGACAGATGCTGATGTTGACATGGACAGCAGTATTCATAGTGTCTTGCTCAAATGTGATAGGGGTATTCCTTATGCTTACGCATGAGCATAGCAAAGTCCAGATTAATCGATGACATTTACACTAATACATACGGCCTAAAAAGTAATGCGGTACAAATGGTAAGTGTTGTAAAGCATAATATGCTAATGAGGTGTTTTTTCTTTTATTCATAGTCCGACATCCCTGTAGTATGCACACCCATTCTTAAATGCAGTGCTTTGTGTTGATATTGGAGTTGCAATCCATGAATTTGTTTGAACAAGTCTGCACAAGTACTTCCCTGAAAAATTATTTATTTCCCCCTAGCAACCCCTTCATTACCTTGTATTAAGTATGCACAAGCATTAAAATGACAAAATACATTAACTTGCCCAGCGATCACTTCAGCTGTCTCACCATGTATGAAAAAACAATTCCCTGGCTCACAAATGAATTATCTCCTCCAGTGACCCCTTCAGTAACATGCCATGGTAGGCATATGCATTAAGATAAGAATTTCACTCAAGCAACCTTTCAGTAATATCTCTGGTAATGCACGAGTACGAGTATTAAAACAGACTTTTTGCCCAAATGACCCCTTCAGTAGTATCTCCAGGTATCCACAAAAACTAAAACGAACATTTCACCCAAGCAATCCCTTCAACAACATGCTCTGGTATGCACAAACACTAAAATGAATATTTCACCCAAGTAACCCCTTCAATAAAATATCCAGGTATGCACTAACACTAAAATCAACATGTCACTAAAGCATCATCTTCAGTAATATCTTCAGATATCCAGAAGCATCAAAATAAAACATTTACCCAAGTGACCCCTCTAGTAGAAATGTCCGGGTATGCTGAAGCACCATATCTGCTCTCACTGCATTTTCGTGAAAAAGTGACTGCTTTCTGGATAACATCTGGGTGATTTACATAGCTTGTATGCAGATGAGTCCATTATAGATTCTGGACTATGAATCAAACTGATGCACATACGTGTAAAACCACTTAACAGTGTAGCAGCTATTTCCCTACTGGTCACGTGTAAATCACATTACACATTTCTGATAGGGGATATATTTAGAAAAAAGTTCTCTGCATTTCCATAGTCATCCTGACAATCTAGGATTTTCATAACCTCATAGTGCTGCTCTTTGCGTATCACCACTACAAATATGGGAATCCCCGGACTATGAAGACTGCCCGGAGGATTTGGCAGATGGCAGGCAAAGAGGGAGTCTCAGCTTCAAGAAGTATATCAGCTTCAGGCTTCATTATCATTATATGGATTTTTGTGTCAGATTGCATACATAGATTCCTTTCTTTCTCTTTTAATGTTATTTCTTATGATGACTATATTGTGTTTCCACACATTTTTCCAGATAAATAGGGAATTCCAGATGGAGCTGTTTCAGATGTTGTGCTATTGCTTTATTTCTGAAATATTGAAGGTGAGTTTTAGTTGTGATGGGGGTTGTTCATTGGGGTTTTACTGGGCAATGAAAACATTTAGTTCCTGGGTATCTCTCTGAGACTATAATAAATCAGTAAACAGTTAACACAGGTGAGGATTGTCAGCAAATGAAAATCTTTCTACAAAAAAACAGAACAAGAAATCATTGCTTCTGAGTTTTTAAGATGTCTGAACAAGTTGTAGGAAAATAAAAAAATACAGTAAGCTGGTACATTCCACACAAACAAGAGTAGCCATCTTTTGTTGTGGCAAGGACTGGACTAAAACCACACCCCATGTACTGCCCTGTCTACTCTTTCTCCATCCACTCCACTGATGTCCACATCCATTTTGTGACATAAATGTCACATCAGTGCAAGGTAGAATGTATTTGTTTTGTCAGACTAAACTACATTACTTCAGCAATGCTTTTCTTGAATGTCAATCTGAGGTGGCATTTCCGCAAACCTCAGAATTCTTTTTGTGTTGCAAAACAGAATACAGAAGTCTGTATGCTTTTTCCAGACAACCAGACAATGACTCTGACTTCCTAATAGTCCCCCCCAAAAATTGATAGCTGGTAACCCTAAAACAAAGTGATGTAATATGCATAGCCAGATAAATGGGTGTGTAAAGACAAAGAATTTTTGCAAGTTTGTAGGAGTATTAAGAAACAAGGTCTTGATTCGATTAATAAAAAGAATGGAAACTGAAAAAAAAGGAACTGGGATCAGTTTGAAAATCCACAGAAGAAGAAAAAAATTATGGCAATTCAAAAGGAAAAGAAGACTGAGTAGATTTAAAAAGGTAAAAAAACATCAAACTGAATTAAAAAGTATTTTGCTAATGAGTGAGTTGCAATGACAATACAGAAGTCAAGTGCAGTTTCAAGCTTGTGTTCACATATGTTCAGAGGCAAAGATGAAATACTGCAGGCAGTTTTTTTCTTTAAAATGAAGTACTACTTTACTACTTTCTTCTAACTGCAAGTGAAGTGCTAAAGGCACAATTCC